>NC_074676.1:47971253-48263753 GCF_029448725.1 Salvelinus fontinalis
CCTTCAAATGAGTGGATTCGGCTATTTCAGCCACACCCATTGCTGACATGTATAAAAAACTGAGCACCCAGCCATGCAATCCCAGCCATGTAGATTGGCCTTACTGAAGAGCTTAGTGACTTAACGTGGCACTATCATAGGATGCCACCTTTCCAACAAGTCAGTTAGTCAAATTTCTGCTCTGCTAGAGCTACCCCTGTCAACTGTAAGTGCTGTTATTGTGACGTGGAAACATCTAGGAGCAACAACAGCTCAGCCGCAATGTGGTTATCCACACAAGCTCACTGAACGGGACCGCCGAGTGCTGAAGTGCGTAGCGCGTAAAATCATCTGTCCTCGGTTGCAACACTAACTACCGAGTTCCAAACTGCCTCTGGAAGCAACATCAGTACAATAACTATTAGTCGGGAGCTTCATGAAATGGGTTTCCATGGCCGAGCAGCCGTACATAAGCCTAAGATCACCATGTGCACTGCCAAGCGTTGGCTGGAGTGGTGTAAAGCTCACCGCCATTGGACTCCGGAGCAGTGGAAATGTGTTTTCTGGAGTGATGAATCACGATTCACAATCTGGCAGTCCGACGTACAAATCTGGGCTTGGCGGATGCCAGGAGAACACTACCTGCCCCAATGCACAGTGCCAACTTTAAAGTTTGGTGGAGGACGAATAATGGTCTGGGGCGGTTTTTCGAGCTAGGCCCGTTAGTTCCAGTTAAAGGAAATCTTAACGCTACAGCACACAATGACATTCTAGATGATTCAAATCAAATCAAACTTTATTTGTCTCATGTGCAGAATACAACAGGTGTAGACCTTACCGTGATATGCTTACTTACAAGCCCTTAACCAACAGTGCAGTTCAAGAAAGAGTTAAGAAAATATTTACCAAATAAACTAAAGTAAAAAATTATAAAATGTAACACAATAAAATATCAATAACGAGGCTATATATAGTGGGGTACCGGTACCTAGTCAATGTGGGGGGGTACAGGTTAGTTGAGGTACGAGGTAATTGACTATGCATAGATAATAAACAGTGAGTGGGAGAAGTGTAAAAAACAAATGGGGGGAGTGGTAGAAGCTGTTAAGGAGCCTTTTGGTCCTAGACTTGGTGCTCCGGTACCGCTTGCCGTGTGGTAGCAGAGAGAACAGTCTGTGACTTGGGTGACTGGAGTCTGACAATTTTTGGGGCTCTCCTCTGACACCGCCTAGTACATAGGTCCTGGATGGCCGAAAGCTTGGCCCCAGTGATGTACTGGGCTGTACGCACTACCCTCTGTAGTGCCTTACGGTCAGATGCCGAGCAGTTGCCATACTAGACAGTGATGCAACCGGTCAGGATGCTCTCTAAGGTGCAGCTGTATAACTTTTGAGGATCTGGGGACTCATGCCAAATCCTTTCAGTCTCCTGAGGGGAAAAAGTTGTTGTCGTGCCCTCTTCACGGCTGCTTTGGTGTTTTTGGACCATGATAGTTCGTTGGTGATGTGGACCCCAAGGAACTCAAAACTCTCGACACTGATGAAACCGATGAGTGAGGTGGTATACTCTTCAATGCCATTGGATGAATCCCGGAACAAATTCCAGTCTGTGCTAGCAAAACAGTTCTGTAGCATAGCATCCGAATCATCTGACCACTTCCGTATTGAGATGAGTCACTGGTACTTCCTGCTTTTGATTGTAAGCAGCAATCAGGAGGATAGAATTATGGTCAGATTTGCCAAATGGAGGGCTGGAGAGAGCATCTCTCCATGCATCTCTGTGTGTAGAGTAAAGATGGTCTAGAGTTTTTTTCTCCTCTGGTTGCACGTGACATGCTAGTTGAAATTAGGTAAAACAGATTTAAGTTTGCCTGCATTAAAGTCCCCGGCCACTAGGAGCGCCGCTTCTGGATGAGAATTTTCTTGTTTGCTTATGGCTTTATACTGCTGGATGAGTGCGGTCTTAGTGCCAGCATTGGTTTGAGGTGGTAAATAGACGGCTACGAATAATATAGATGAGAACTCTCTTGGTAGATAGTGTGGTCTACAGCTTATCATAAGGTACTCTACCTCAGGCGAGCAATACCTCAAGACTTCTTTAATATTAGACATTGCACACCAGCTGTTATTGACAAATAGACACAAACCCCCGCCCCTCGTCTTACTAGGCATAGCTTCTCTGTCCTGCCGATGTATGGAAAATCCTTCCAGCTGCATATTATCCATGTCGTCGTTTATCCACGACTCGGTGAAACATAAGATATTACAGTTTTTATTGTCCCGTTGGTAGGAGAATCTTGATTGTAGATCATCCATTTTATTTTCCAATGATTGCACTTTGGCCAATAGAACGGATGGCACTCATCTACGTACTGTCAGAAAGCAGCCCGACCTCTGCCCCCTTTTTCTCAGTCTTTTCTTCACGCACATGACGGGGATTTGGGACTGGTCTCGAGAAAGCAGTATATCCTTTGCGTCGGACTCATTTAAGAAAAAATCTTCTTCCAGTTCGAGGTGAGTAATCGCTGTCCTGATATCCATAAGTTATCTTTGATCACAAGAGATGGTAGCAGCAACATTAGGTACAAAATAAGTACAAAAATAAGTTACAAACAACGCGAAAAAACGAACAAAAAAGCACAGTTGGTTAGGAGCACGTAAAACGTCAGCCATCCCCTCCAGCGCCATTCTGAACATTCTGAACAATTCTGTGCTTCCAACATTGTGGGAACAGTTGGAAACAGTTTGGGGAAGGCCCTTTTCTGTTTCAGCATGACAATGCCCCCGTGCACAAAGCGAGATCCATGCATAAATGGTTTGTCGAGATCGGTGTGTAAGAACTTGACTGGCCTGCACAGAGCCCTGACCTCAACCCCATTGAACACCTTTGGGATGAATTGGAACGCCGACTGCGAGCCAGGCCTAATCGTCCAACATCAGTGCCCAACCGCTCTAATGCTCTTGTGGCTGAATTTATTAAGCAAGTCCCTGCAGCAATGTTCCTACATCTAGTGGAAAGCCTTCCCAGAATAGTGGAAGCTGTTATAGCAGCAAAGGTGGGAACAACTCCATTTTAATGCCTATGATTTTGGAATGAAATGTTCGATGAGCAGGTGTCCACATACTTTTGGTCATGTATTTTTATGTCTGCCTGTGTTTGTGTGATCTATGAAGTTAATAATCAATTAAGTAGTAAGTTAAAGCTAGCTACCCCAGAAGTTGCAGTCGAACAAATTATGCTTTAATACCAACTCGGTATTGTAAACACATCGTTCGTGGCCGGTGTTTGCTTGTTTGCTGACTTTTTTGTACAGCTTTGACAGTGCTACCATATCTTTTTTGACACGCAAAGACCCAAACGGCGTTCCATATGAAGTGAAGCTAATAGCAGTGACGCTATTACTGTGTAAATCCGGTAGGGCAACATCGGAAAAATAGCACACTTGGTAGTGTTAACCGGTGCTCGACCATTCGGTGAAAGCCAACATCACCCACGACAGAGAACGGTTGATTGTCAAGGGCAATGAATACCATTATCTTGGCTTTACTGGATTTCACCTTTGAGTTGTCTCGCTGAAATTGTCTTACTCTTACAAATGACTGCTTGACTTGTTGACTGCTCGATCCACACAGCAGACATTGTGGGCTAGTTTAGGAATGCTGTGTTGCACGTATAGTGCAACATTTTACGTAGCGTCATTACGCCATGTACCTTCGTTATATAGGTATGCAGGTCAGCTTTGACATCGGTTTTGCACATTGGTGTCACGATCGTCTTCTTGAGACAGATTGGACCAAGGCGCAGCGTGTGCAAAATACATCTTCTTTTATTTTGAAGATGAACACGAAACGAAACACTTATACAAACTATACAAAACAACAAACAACCGTGAAGCTACAAACGAAAGTGCACACACAAGCTACTTACGTTCAACATAGACAATCTCCCACAATCACCTAAAGCCTATGGCCGCCTTAAATATGGCTCCCAATCAGAGACAATTAATGACATCTGTCTCTGATTGAGAACCAAACCAGGCAACCATAGACTTTCCTAGAGCTCTCTCCTGAACACAACCCCATACACTATACAACACCCCCTAAACAATACACACACCCTAAACTAGACAAAACACACAAACTTCCCATGTCACACCCTGACCTAACTAAAATAATAAAGAAAACAAAGAATACTAAGGCCAGGGCGTGACAATTGGGCGTTAAACTAGACATTGGCCGATACCGATGTTGGCATTTTTAGCTAATATCGGCAGATTCCGATACATTCACCGATATATCGTGCATCCCTACTGTAGATTACTGTAGTACTTTATTAGTTTATTTTGGAATATTGAGCTTGCTTAATCCTCTTTATCAGTTTCATTCGGCCTCTTCAAAGATTCCCTATTCAAACCCTCTCGCTGGCTGTCAAGCTACTTCTTTGACCACAGACACACAGAAGCCTCAGTTTGTTTGAGACACCACTTCCTTTCCATAATTCCCAACCCCTTCAACACACACCCTGACGTCTCTCTGTCTCTCTCTGTATGTGTGTGTGTCTTTCTCTGTCTCTCGCTCTCTCTATCTCTCTCTCTCCCTCCCCTAGATAAACATTGCTTTTCCCCAATGAAAGATAAGCACTCTGTTGGCATGTTATCTCCCTCAGTCTAGGGTTGTCTTTATTATTTTAGCAATTGCATTTCCCGACACAAGCAAAGGACTTGCATTTTTCCTGCACAAGCAAAGGACATCCATTTTCTCTACACAAGCAAAGGACTTGCATTTTCTCTACACAATCAAAGGACTTGCATTTTCCCTATACAAGCAAAGGGCTTGCATTTTCTCTACAGTAAGCAAATTACTTACATTTTCCCTACAACAAACAAGGGCATTGCATTTTCTCTATACAAGCACTTGACTAGCATTTTCCTTACACAAACGAGGGCATTGTATTTTCTATACACAAGCAAAGGGCTTGCATTTTCTCTACACAATCAAAGGACTTGCATTTTCCCTATACAAGCAAAGGACTTGCATTTTCCCTACTCAAGCAAATGACTTGCATTTTCCCTACTCAAGCAAATGACTTGCATTTTCCCTACACAAGCAAATTACTTGCATTTTCCATGCACAAGCAAATGACTTGCATTTTCCCTGCACAAGCAAAGGACTTGCATTTTCCCTACTCAAGCAAAGGACTTGCATTTTTTCTACACAAGCAAATGACTTGCATTTTCCTTACTTAAGCAAATTACTTTCATTTTCCCTGCACAAGCAAATTACTTGCATTTCCCCTACTTAAGCAAATGACTTGCATTTCCCCTACTTAAGCAAATTACTTGCATTTTCCCTACTTAAGCAAATGACTTGCATTTTCCATGCACAAGCAAATTACTTGCATTTCCCCTACTTAAGCAAATGACTTGCATTTTCCATGCACAAGCAAATTACTTGCATTTCCCCTACTTAAGCAAATGACTTGCATTTCCTCTACTTAAGCAAATTACTTGCATTTTCCCTACTTAAGCAAATTACTTGCATTTTCCCTGCACAAGCAAAGGACTTGCATTTTCCCTACTCAAGCAAATGACTTGCATTTTCCATGCACAAGCAAATGACTTGCATTTTCCCTGCACAAGCAAAGGACTTGCATTTCCCCTACTTAAGCAAATGACTTGCATTTTCCCTACTTAAGCAAATTACTTGCATTTTCCCTGCACAAGCAAAGGACTTGCATTTTCCCTACTCAAGCAAATGACTTGCATTTTCCATGCACAAGCAAATGACTTGCATTTTCCCTGCACAAGCAAAGGACTTGCATTTTCCCTACTCAAGCAAATGACTTGCATTTTCCATGCACAAGCAAATGACTTGCATTTTCCCTGCACAAGCAAAGGACTTGCATTTCCCCTACTTAAGCAAATGACTTGCATTTTCCCTACTTAAGCAAATTACTTGCATGTTCCCTGCACAAGTAAATTACTTGCATTTCCCCTACTTAAGCAAATTACTTGCATTTTCCCTACTTAAGCAAATGACTTCCATTTTCCATGCACAAGCAAATGACTTGCATTTTCCCTACTTAAGCAAATTACTTGCATTTTCCATGCACAAGCAAAGGACGTGCATTTTCCATGCACAAGCAAAGGACTTGCATTTCCCCTACTCAAGCAAATGACTTGCATTTTCCCTACTTAAGCAAATGACTTGCATTTTCCATGCACAAGCAAATTACTTGCATTTCCCCTACTTAAGCAAATGACTTGCATTTTCCCTGCACAAGCAAAGGACTTGCATTTTCCATGCACAAGCAAAGGACTTGCATTTTCCCTACTTAAGCAAATTACTTGCATTTTCCCTGCACAAGCAAAGGAGCATCTACATATTTTCAAGGACTTGCACTTTCTTTGGGACTACATAACATATTCATACACCATTCATAATTGATGTCTACACTGTACATAATGCTACATTCTGTCAATTGCAAGTTTGTATGTCACTGCATACTCAATTCAATCCGTAGATTAGCGTTTGTGAACATTTGTGCAGTGCTTATTTAAATAATAATGCACGAGGGGTGCTGTTCTAATTACGTTGGTACCCAGTTTATAATGGCCTTGCTTAAGAACAGCCCTTAGCCATGGTATATTGGTCATATACCACTTCTTATACCACTGCTTTCAGCCAATCAGCATCCAGGGCTCGAACCACCCGGTTTATTTTAGTGTTATAAATGACTCATAAATGTATTATATAGTCCTTATTCAGTGGCTTTAAAAAAATACCATTGCCCAGGAGCTGTAATTCACCATAAAACCATCATATTTCCATATTACATATATATAAATTGATGGGGTTATATTTTAAAATATTTAATATTTGGTTTTCCCATTTTGATCCTTAAATATCAAAGTCAGTCAGACCTTTTCAGGCCTCAAAGTGGTCTAATGTCAAGAAGACTCAATGTCCCACGCCATGTACTGGGGGCTCCCGAGTGGCGCAGCGGTCTAAGGCACTGCATCTCAGTGCTAGAGGCGTCACTAGAGATCCTGGTTTGATTCCAGGCTGTATCACAACCGCCGATGGTTAGCATGAATAGCAGCTAGCAGAGAAGCTTAACAGTTTGAGCTACAGTACCAGTAGAGAGAGTTTGTTCCAGGCATGGCTTCTCACCTGTATGCTCGGGGTGCCAGGTGTCACGCCCTGACCTTAGTTATATATGTTTTCTGTATTATTTTGGTCAGGTCAGGGTGGGACGTGGGTGGGTATGCGTGTTTTGTGTTGTCTAGGTTATTGTAGGTCTATGGTGGCCTGAATTGGTTCCCAATCAGAGGCAGCTGTTTATCGTTGTCTCTGATTGGGGATCCTATTTAGGTTGCCATTTTAATTTTAGGTTTTGTGGGTTATTGTCTATGTGAAGTTGCATGTCTGCACTCGTTGTATTATAACATTCACGTTCGTTTTGTTATTTTGTTTAGTTTGTTCAGTGTTATTTCTTTATTAAAAGAAGTATGTATTCACATCACGCTGCGCCTTGGTCTCCTCACTACGACGAACGTGGCACCAGGGAGGCTGGCTGTGTGTGTGGTTGGGCCAAAGTCAGCACTAGTTACTTTGGCATTATCCTCTCCATAGGTATGGGTCAGTCCCATAATAGCCCTATCAAGGTATGTGTGGGCTATAATAATGAATCAACCACTTTCAATGTGTGTCCTCTCATTGGCAAATTTGGTTTATACAAGTTGGCTCCCGAATGGCGCAGCGGTCTAAGGCACTGCATCTCAGTGCAAGAGGTGTCACTACAGTGACTGGTTTGAATCCGTGATTGGGAGTCCCATAGGGCGGCACACAATTGGCCCAGCGTCGTCCGGGGTAGGCCGTCATTGTAAATAAGAATTTGTTCTTAATTGACTTGCCTAGTTAAATAAAGGTTAAATTTAATAATAATAATTACCTGTAAGCCATATGCTCAAGCAATGAAAACAGATTAGTGTCTAGGTCAGGGGTGCATTTCTGGTCCTTGAAGGCTGCTTATTATCCTGCTGGTTTGGGGCTTTTAACCAGTGACTGATTTATACCTGGAACAAGGTGTGTGCACTCTCCAGCTGACCAGTAACATTAATTGATCAATAAATACCAGACAGAAACGAAAACCAGCAATACTGGGGAACTTACAGGCTTGAGTTGTGCACCCCAGGAGTTTTGACATGTCATCCATTATCACGAACAGTAACATGTTTTACCATTGCATCAGGACCATCTGTTTTCCATTTTAATGGAATAAATACATACATGAATAAATAAATAAAAACAAATGTTAATATTAAAATAGAAAAGAGATGTCCCTGAGCTCATTCAGTACTATTATTTTATTATAACTTCAACTATGCGTTCTTTCAGGTTTGTCCACAGACGTCACAATGATGACTCCAAGAGACCCAAAGCCCAAGAAGACACAACCCAAAGATAGCTTGACGTTGTTGCCTTGCTTCTATTTTGTAGAGGTGGGTAGATAAATGAACATTATGATAATTGCATATTTTGGGAAATATGACATTTAACATGTTACGGTGATACTCTGGTTGTATCTGATTGAATGAGTGTGTGAATGAATGAATGAACTCGCAAACACCAGATATTTGTCTTGTGCTTTGCCTTTCTCATGGGTGAAAGATTACGAATCAATATGCTGCAGCTGAAGTGAGAGAAAACAAATCTGGATGACCTGTAGCTGAGGATGAGCTGCTTTCGTATCATTTAAGCTCACGTCTTTTAAACAATCTGAGCCTCGTTTATAGACATTGAATTAGTAACTATCTATATGCAACCATTGTAGATGCGTCCCAGTAGTCTTAAATAACCGTATTTTCTATCCTTCATTACCTCTGATCTGATAGGACTTCATAGGGAAGGCTGTGGCCACATAGAGACTATGTAAACAGATGAAAACTAATACGCATTCGTGATGGTCTGTGTTTGTTTGTCAAATGTTCAACTCATCTCAACTATTTTCAGACAAGTTGCATACGCAACGAGCGAGAGGCAGAAGTTCTGTATAGTATATTCACGGTTAGGGTTAATAGTAGTTAATAAAGTGACAAGTCTGACAACAACCTGTGACATACACTTCAACTTCCTGTTTCCCAGCTGCCCATTGTGGCTTCTTTTATGGTGTCGCTCTACTTCTTGGAGCTGACGGACCTGCTCCACCCGGCCCAGGTGGGTTTCCGTTGCCATGACCGCACACTGAGCATGCCCTACGTGGACGGTGGAGACGAGCTCATCCCTCTACTAATGCTGCTCAGCCTGGCCTTCGCTGGGCCGGCCGCCTCGGTGAGGACACCCCTCTAAACACACTTGCACGAGTGCAGGCACACACACACACACACACACACACACACACACACACACACACACACACACACACACACACACACACACACACACACACACACACACACACACACACACACACACACACACACACTATACTGCTCTGCCTGCATGAGAAGCCCTCTAAACATACCCACGTTTGGCCTATGTCAGTGTTTCCCTCAAGTACACCCAACAGCACACATTTTTGTTGTAACCCTGGACCAAAAAACCTGATTTAACTTGTCACGGGTTTGATGATTAGTTGACAAGTACAATTTGGTGTGCTTGTCCGGGGCCACAACAACAATATGTACCATTGGGGTTACTGGAGGACTGGAGTTGGGAAACAATGGCCTATGTGATACACTCTATTTATAATGAGGCCATTATACACTCTAACTGCATGTACTCATGCCATAAAAACTCTGACAATAGTGTAGAATGTTTGAAGGCATTGAAACCAGCGACAGAAAGCCTAGTGGTTAAGAGCGTTGGGTCAGTAACCGAAAGGTTGCTGGTTCGAATCCCTGAGCTGACTAGGTGAAAAATCTGTCAATGTGCCCTTTAGCAAGGCACTTAACCCTAATTACTCATGTAAGTTGCTCTAGAGTGTCTGCTAAATGACGGAAATGTAAACCGTTTAAACTACACCATAATATAGTTGTGAATATGCATACAGGCCTACATTCAAATCAGACCACAGAAGATGAGACAAACATTTCTCCAAACCAAATACTGTTTTCTCAAATAGCCCATTCTCTCTAGGGTTGAGCATGATTGTCAAGTAGAAATGTGTCGACTAGTACTTGGTCATTAAATGTTTCTATATCTCTGACTGTGTGTTGTCATATGGTCAGATAATGATAGGAGAGGGCCTGGTCTATTGCATGCAGTCACACCTTAAGATCCGCCCTGGGGTGGAGGGCAGCATCAATGCCGGCGGGTGCAACTTCAACTCCTTCCTACGGCGAACGGTGCGCTTTGTAGGTATGGTTCCACTCAGTGTCAAATTAATGTGGCCTGTTCCTGGATTTCTCCAGTGTGACAATGACTCACTATTTCTTTATTTCCTCCTCTTGTTTTCTCGTCTTCACTGTTCTCCCTTTCTCCCCACGTCACTGCTCTCCATCTCTCGCCCCACGTCACTGCTTTCCCTCTCTCCCACGTCACTGCTCTCCCTCTCCCCACGTCACTGCTCTCCCTCTCCCCACGTCACTGTTCTCCCTTTCTCCCCACGTCACTGCTCTCCCTCTCTCGCCCCACGCCACTGCTCTCCCTCTCCCCACGTCACTGCTCTCCCTTTCTCCCCACGTCACTGCTCTCCCTCTCCCCACGTCACTGCTCTCCCTCTCCCCACGTCACTGCTCTCCCTCTCCCCACGTCACTGCTCTCCCTTTCTCCCCACGTCACTGCTCTCCCTCTCCCCACGTCACTGCTCTCCCTCTCCCCACGTCACTGCTCTCCCTCTCCCCACGTCACTGCTCTCCCTCTCCCCACGTCACTGCTCTCCCTTTCTCCCCACGTCACTGCTCTCCCTTTCTCCCCACGTCACTGCTCTCCCTCTCCCCACGTCACTGCTCTCCCTTTCTCCCCACGTCACTGCTCTCCCTTTCTCCCACGCCACTGCTCTCCCTTTCTCCCCACGTCACTGCTCTCCCTCTCTCCCACGCCACTGCTCTCCCTTTCTCCCCACGTCACTGCTCTCCCTCTCTCGCCCCACGTCACTGCTCTCCCTCTCCCCACGTCACTGCTCTCCCTTTCTTCCCAAGTCACTGCTCTCCCTTTCTCCCCACGTCACTGCTCTCCCTTTCTCCCACGTCACTGCTCTCCCTCTCCCCACGTCACTGCCCTCCCTTTCTCCCATGCCACTGCTGTCCCTCTCTCCCACGCCACTGCTCTCCCTTTCTCCCACGTCACTGCTCTCCCTTTCTCCCACGTCACTGCTCTCCCTCTCTCCCCACGTCACTGCTCTCCCTTTCTCCCCATGTCACTGCTCTCCCTCTCTCCCCACGTCACTGCTCTCCCTTTCTCCTACGTCACTGCTCTCCCTCTCTCGCCACGTCACTGCTCTCCCTTTCTCCCACGTCACTGCTCTCCATTTCTCCCACGCCACTGCTCTCCCTCTCTCCCATGCCACTGCTCTCCCTCTCTCCCACGCCACTGCTCTCCCTTTCTCCCACGTCACTGCTCTCTCTCTCTCCCCACGTCACTGCTCCCCCTCTCTCCCCACGTCACTGCTCTCCCTTTCTCCCCACGTCACTACTTGCTCCCTCCTCTTTCTCTTAATCTCCCCACCTTTCTCTTACCCTTCCACATCCCCACCCTGCTTTCTCTCTCTCTCTCTCTCTCTCTCGCTTTCTCTCTTTCTATCTCTGTATTTCTCTCTCCCTCTTCCCCCTAATCCCTCTTTCTCCTTCATCCTCCTCTCCTTTTCACTCCCTTACTCTCTCTCCCCTTCTCCCTGTCCCTCTAGGCGTCCATGTGTTTGGGCTGTGTGCCACGGCTCTAGTAACTGATGTGATCCAGTTGGCCACAGGCTATCACTCCCCCTTCTTTCTGACCGTGTGTAAGCCCAACTACACTCAGCCAGGTGTGGCATGTGACAAAAACCCCTACATCACCAAGGACATCTGCTCCAGCCATGACCAGCACGCCATCCTCTCCGCCAGGTAGCTGCATTACATACATGACATACACTGTAAATGGGCTGTATTGAATTTGACAGTAATTTACAGGCAGCTCATTGGAAAGTAAGTTACTGTATTTCATAATGCAGTACACCTACTCTAATCCAAATACAGTATCAAAGCAAGTGGTGTGTAATAACACAGTACAATACTGTAGAATTGACTGTATTATACTGTAACAAAGTAAATGCTACCGTAATCGTAATGAATGGATGGATGAATGAATGAAATTCATTGAGGGGATTGGGGTTTGTATTTCACAGGATTTTGCTGTAATTACATGGGATTGGTGCAAGCAGGTCGGCTGCTAGGTAATGTGTTTGCACATTGATGGAACACCACATATTTATTGATATGCTGTAATGTGTTTGCACATTACAGCATATCAATAAATATGTGGTGTTCCACTTAACAAATGCTTCTAAACTGGCAGCGACTACATGGCAAAACCATTGGCAACCATTAAAGGTTTAAGACCCATTGCCATTCCAATCTGTGCCCTATACATTTTACTTTGAAGGGACACAACTACCACATACCGGTTAACTTTGTACAGCACTCTCACTAACAGGTGCAACAAATACAGCCTCATACAAGACAAGCCTCAAAATATGTTAATGAGCCAGAAACAACACTACCATGCACCCACTAGTGGTCAAAAAGTTTTTAGCGATCTAAAAATACAGTACAGCACAGATTATGTGGGATGAAATTACAGTACCATTCAAAATACAGCAATTATTTCCCTGGTCACAGTCAGCTGAACCAGGAAGAATGAAGGTTCTGTTCCAATATCCACACTAGCATACCAATTTGAATGAAGCAGTTGCTAGAGTGGTTATGGGAAGATACTATAGCTATTGTGTGTCCTCATCTCATGAGGCAAACTAAACACAGCAAGGGAAAAAGAGAAGCTAACAAAATGAAGGGTGAATATGAATTTAATGGATTTTCAAGGACATTGTTTACTAAAGCTCAACTACTTGTACATTCAGTTACACTTACAGAGCAAAACATGAACCTTAAAGGAATACTGATGCATTGGTTCAGTGGAGATGAGGACAGAAAATTATTTGAAAGTATTGGAATGCAGCCTTGGACAGACCATCTTATTTTCTCAGGCTGAGGAAGTGTCCCGAAACTCTTGAAAAGCCACATTTTCGTGTTTTCTTCCTCTCTGGACCACTGATCTAAACAGACTGGGTAGGTGAAAGCCATAGCAAGTTGTCCTTTCCTCCATGTTGCTTTCAAGTAGATTATCCATTCTTATTCAGTCTTAGGTAGGCTAAGGGATTATAAAGTTGACGTTAGTAAGGACACCATTTTGGCCAGTCATAGACAGATAAACAGGGAGGTATGTTTAGACAGATATAGCACACAACACCACAACACTAACCTGCATTGTAGCAATGTGCAGTTGTGATCTTTATTCCTTACGTCACACTGCCGCTGTTCTCTCCCCTTTCAAGTTATGATCAAAGCTGTGTGACATATGGTGTCTGTCTTTCTGCTTTTCTAGCATTTCGTCTCAACGCTAACACGTTTTCTGTTTCTTGACAGGAAAACCTTTCCCTCCCAGCATGCAACCCTGTCTGCATTTGCTGCTGTGTACATATCAGTAAGTACACCTCCTGGGACGAATACACAGTATGGAAGCTAGTAATCAGTGGCATCGGTAAAACTTTATTTGGATAGTCCATCTGTAAATGCTCTACAGACTATCAGTAACATTTCCTCTAACATTTTCAGTTCAGAGCATGGTTATTGCCTAGACTGTATTGCAGGTGAAATTTGCTGAGGCAGTGTTTCCCTATTGGCCACCAGGACTCAACTGGAGAAAAAAATGTCTGTCGCTTTAAGTCAACAGAAAACCAAAACTGAGACAGAACATGATAAGCTAGTTTTATTGATTAAATGTGCAGAGAACACTGTTGAAGTCTTGATAAGAAAACGTCCCCCCAGATTTTGTCTTTGGCTCTTTTTAATGCTTTGTTCAGTAGCAGGTCAAGTACAATAGAATTTGATAAGCCACAAATTAGGACATTGGGCTAATATTGCTTGTGAATATAAATGGTATAGTAGCCAAAGTAGTCACACCAGATTCTCAATGCACAAATCCTTTGGGCAAATCTGTCCCCACTATTTATTTTAAGGGAGAGCTTAGCGTACTGAGCCAAACACACTGGGTTTTCCCACATATATATTTGGTAACTCTTAAATAGAAAGGTTTGCTTATAAACCGCTTAAAATATTATCACAGAGCTGAAATGATGTGGATTGAATTAAGTGAAAACGTGTAGAAGCCTGTTCAGTTTATTAATAGTTAACAAGGCATGTCATAATGCAGTTTATAAGCAGAAATCAAATGTAACCGTACATCATCTTCATAGATGAATGGAATGTATTTTAGTTTTTCTGTTATAATATCTCACCATTTATTTTCTCAATTTCTCTCTTCTTGCAGATGTACTTCAACTCAACCATCTCAGAGAGCACCAAGCTGCTGAAGCCAGTGTTGGTGTTTGCGTTTGCCATCGCTGCGGCACTAACCGGACTGACCCAGATCACCCAGTACCGCAGCCACCCCATCGACGTCTATGTGGGCTTCCTCATAGGGGCCGGCATCGCTGCCTACCTGGTATGACCTGACTTCCATTGAAATCTATCTTGACTTCTATAATATATATAACATTTATATGTTTGATACTGATGAGGCATATTAACATTTATTTCTGTAAATGTTAGTTTTTTTATCTGCAGGGTAGGATTGACAGGTGATTAACTCTAGGGAGTTTTTCCTAGCCACCGTGCTTCTACACCTGCATTGCTTGCTGTTTGGGGTTTTAGGCTGGGTTTCTGTACAGCACTTTGAGATATCAGCTGATGTAAGAAGGGCTATATAAATACATTTGATTTGATTAAAACATTTAGGAATACAGAATTTAAGGATTCTACCAAAGCTGATTTACAAAGGGCTATTCATGCGCGCATCCATTTCTGAAAGGTAGATGTGAGGGCAGTCTACCTACTACTTCCTACGGTAGCCGTTCTATGATTTAATTTGAGGCGAGCACAGGAGAGGAAAGTGTTATTTGCCAGACACTGATGTAGGATTTTAGCCAATCAAACTGTACTGCATACCATCTCTCCCTACCCCACTTAAAAGGCATACCTGCCGTTTAGCGCTAGGCTCTTTGATATCTCTAGATTGCTGCTCTCATTAAAGTTTCTGAATACTCCCGCTCTCATTATAGTGTCTGACTCCTCCCACTCTCATTCATGTTTCTGACTCCTCCCGCTCTCATTAAAGTTTCTGACTCCTCACGCTCTCATTAAAGTTTCTGACTCCTCCCGCTCTCATTAAAGTTTCTGACTCCTCACGCTCTCATTAAAGTTTCTGACTCCTCCCACTCTCATTCATGTTTCTGACTCCTCCCGCTCTCATTAATGTTTCTGACTCCTCACGCTCTCATTAAAGTTTCTGACTCCTCCCGCTCTCATTAAAGTTTCTGACTCCTCCCGCTCTCATTAAAGTTTCTGACTCCTCCCGCCCTCATTTGCTATCCTTCGACTGTCCTCAGGGAGGGATGGAGTTCACTTTCATGTCCATCATAACTCTCTCTCTCTCTCTCTCTGCCTCTCTCTGCCTCTGTCTCTCCATCAGAGATATAGAGAGTGGTTAGAGCTAGCTCATCAGTTCTGTTGAAGTATACCCAGGCAGACGAATGAGAGTGAATGATATTGCCTTTCCACAGGACTATTATACTGAGTACCCGTAGAGGAGTTTCAGGCGACCAAGACCTTCTCTTCTTCTCTTCCAGGCTTTCCACGCCGTTGGCAACTTCAGGTCCTCTGACGACATCATCATCAAGCCAGCTCCGCCCCCCCAGAAGGAGGACGCCCTACGAGCTCTGACACAGCGGGGCCACGATTCAGTCTACAACAAAGGTGTAGCTTCAGCGTCGGAGAGCGCCGACGAGATCGCTGCGCCCCCCTCCCTGGACCGGCTGGAAGGCATGGGGTGTCCGCTGCAGCGCGAGAAAGCCTCCATGGGCAGCCTGAAGAGGGCCAGCGTGGACGTGGAGCTCCTGGCACCCCGCAGCCCCATGGGTCAGCAGACCATGGTGACCTTCAGCAACACGCTGCCCAGAGCTAGCATGAATGCGAACGGGGTCCTGGGCACTAATGGGGCCCCCGACGATTCCATGATGCAGCCCACCCAGCCTGTAAAGAGGAGGCTCAAGGCTGTGCAGGTGCCCATGGACCCCATGCGCTCACAGCAGCTGGTGACAGAGTGGAAGCAGAAGTCCATGGAGATGCGGGGTCTTAGCCTCAGAGATGAGGCCGAGCGGGAGGCCAGTGAGGAGGGCTCCGAAGGGGAAGAGGAAGTGTCTGAGGACGGGGGGCCACAGGCCTTGTTATACCCATCTACGGTGCAGTCCAACAGTGGAGCTTCCACCGGCCAAATCCCCATCAGTGTGGGGCCTCCGGGGGGTGTGAGGGTGGTGGCAACCACCAGACCCCCCCACATCCCAGAGACAGGTCCCCCGCCAGTGTCGCCCAAGAGCGCATTGACCCGCGCCAAGTGGCTGTCCATCACGGAGAAGAGCAGTGGCGGCGGGTCGCTTCGGGGGGCTCCCAACCAGCCACGCATCATGCAGGTGATCGCAATGTCCAAACAGCAGGGCCTCCTCCAGTCCTCCTTCTCGGGGGACACGCCCAAGTCCTCCGAGACCACCTCCACCTCCTCCTGCACCTCCTCTACGGCCAGCGCAGACTCGCCCCACTACCGCCCGCCCTTGGAGGCCCAGCGCAATTCGGCCATCATCACGGTAGACGCCCACGCCCCCCACCACCCTGTGGTGCACACTGCCACCCTGCCCTCTTCTGGCAATGGGAATCCCTGGAAGTGGAGAGACACGTCCAGCGGCAGCGACCCTCGCGACGCCTACGAGCTAAACGACCTGAAGCGCAGCGCTGCTCGCGGCAGCACTGCTCGCGGCAGCACTGGCAGTTTCCGGCCGCACCAGACCATCTCGCCCTGCTCCTCCACTGGCGACGGCGACTCAGAAGTGCTCCCCCCTCCGCCCCTCCCTCACACCGAGGTCCTCCATGACGGGCGAAGCCGAGAGTCCACTTTACAACGCAAGACCGCGCTAGTTCAATTTCAAAACAAGACTGGGCAGGAGAACTACTATAAAAAACTACAGGGTGCCCGGAGGAATAAGGAGTAGTTACTAACTAACTCTCTTACTAACTAACTAAATAACTAACTAAATAAATAACTAACTAATTAGCCTTATAGTCAAACCACAAAACAGCACAAAACCTTGACTGACAAGCTGGGGTCTGCTGCTATGCAGCTCTCAGACTTTGTGTGATGTTATCAAATGAGTTCTGCAATACGGTGGTAGCCTACATATGTATGATGTATGCTAGCTGGAGGAATACAGCTTGAGTGGATGTGGAACTGGTGAGTGTCATAGCAGGTCTGTGCAAAAGGGGATGCTGAGGTATTTAATTTCAGGAGCACAGAGAAGCTTTTCAAAGATTAAAATGGGAAGAACACCACCACGCAACACAAACCAAAAAACACATTTGAAGGACAAAGTATTAAAGCTCCATCTACTGAGCCGAACCAGGACATTTTGAAACATTTACAACATCTTCATTGACTCCATCTTCCTTTCAATGATTCCTGTTACTCAATGGGCTGATTGTCTAGTGTTGGTATGGCATTGACTCTATGTTGTGGACTTTTTATTGTTAATACTTCATTGCTAATGTGTAGATTCTGAGCATGTATGTCTGTGTGTTTTTGTGTGTTTGGGAAAGTGGGTCAGGTGCTTGTGTGTATGGGAGTGTGTTTGTGTTGAAAAAGCACAGTATGTTTAAAAATAGATATATTCTGCTGTATTCAGCAGAATGTGTAGGTGCCAATGATGGTGCCAATGATGGTGCCAATGATGGTGCCAATTCTCAACAAAGTTCAGACCTTGATCTTAACTCTAAAACTGAAGAACAACAACAATTTTAACCTGAACTTCTTCTGATGTAGAATACTGACTGGACTGAATGAAAGTATGTTGTGTAAAGGAGTGCTTTTCAATTTTAACTTCTCCATATGGATCTTACTTTTGAGAGTGCTACTAGAGTGCCTCTTAAACTGACTTAAAGCATAAACCGTGTGTATTTTTTACTGGACATGTTATACAAGAACAAAACTACAATAAGGAAAGTCACATCAGGGGAACAGTCATTTTATCAAAGCAATAGCGGCAGTACAAGGCAGAATGTGTAAAATAGGATGGGTAATATTGACGGTTTCCTTTTTGCTGATCGTTGAAAGCTTCGAAGTGAACATGCATACAAATCAATACACTCCTGTGGATGGACTACTGCACGTTATGTACATGATTGTCAGGCTGGAAGTACTACTTTGTTAGTAAACAAAAAAAAGACATTAAAAGTTGTCATTAGTAACTGAACTGTGAAGCACTAGTGTGGCAAATGTTGTATATCTGGGACATGTTTGGTTCTTAATGTCCACCAAAGCCCTCCAACTGACAATCACAAGTTAGATCATCAATTCCACACAAAACCTTCAGTACAGTATGCGCTGTATTTGGGCTTCATTCAAAGTGTTCTAGTGCTGCGCACTGAAATACCAACAATGCGCCAGCGAGAATCCTTAGTTGCGACATACATTTTTTGACTTATAATTTATGATATTTACCTATTGATTCTTGAAGAATATAACTTGTAAATGTCTCATGAACTTAGTTCAACTGTCATACCCCATCAGAACCCAAAATATAAGCTTGTTTTCTCCAATGTTTGTATACAACAGAAATGTAAACAAACACTGTATAGCCTCAAAACATCTGGTATCATGAATTGTCAGTCATTGCATCCATAGCTCTGTCTATGAATGTAAGAATGGGTACGTTTCTCCAACACCTGCCCTTAGCTTTTTAGAGAACAGGGGTGGGGAGGATGCTTTGTTATTGTTTAAAGATTCTAGCTTTAAACAGAATTTCCCCACTGTTAACGGAGATCATATTCATGGTAAACGCTGAGAGTGTTGACTGTGTGGGGGTATAAAGCTCTTCAAAGAGCATCTATTTTTCTCATTCTAAATCTCTCAGCTACCATGATACAAATCAATCCTCATTATCCTAGTCACTTCTATAGGCTACAATAACTACATCAAAGAGCATCTATTTTTCTCATTCTAAAACTCTCAGCTACCATGATACGCATCCGTGCTCATTATCCTAGTCACTCCAATAGGCTACAATAACTACATCAAAGAGCAAATAGACCAGTATTTTGTCTAGAATGTAGACACCTTGTTTTGTCTGGGAACAGCACCATGTGCATTCCCCCATTTGTTTTATTACAGTTGTTTATCCTAAACACACTTACATGTGCAACAGACTAGACAACAGCTGCACAGCAACTGCACCTTGGAAAGATGGTTATTTGCTGGGTTATCATGTGAGTTGTGGTTGGCTAGCTGGGCTATTATACTGGGGGAGAGAGAGAGAGAGAGAGAGAGAGAGAGAGAGAGAGAGAGGGGGGGGGGGGGGGGGGGGGCAGGCACGTAACAGATTGCTGTGGATGGTCACTGGGAGTCTAAATGAGCACCAAAACACCTGAGGGAATACACTGACTATGATTTATTATTGAGGAATATGCTAAACAGGCACACAGGCATGTACGCTCACGCACACACACATGCAGGCACACTCGCACGTCACACACACATACTCATGCATTCAAATGAATGTCTTCACTCACAAAGGCACACATACATTGAATATACAAAACATTAAGAACACCTGCTCTTTCCATGACATAGACTGACCAGGTGAATCCAGGTGAACGCTATGATCCCTTATTGATGTCACTTGTTAAATCCACTTCAATCAGTGTAGATGAAGAGGAGCAGACAGGTTAAAGAAGGATGTTTAAGCCTTGAGACATGGATTGTGTATGTATGCATTCAGATGGTGAATGGGTAAGACAAAATATTTAAGTGCCTTTGAACGGGGTATGTTAAAAGCTGCCAGGTGCACCGGCTTGTGTCAAGAACTGCAACGCTGCTGGGTTTTTCACGCTCAACAGTTTCCCGTGTGTATCAAGAATGGTTAACCACCCAAAGGACATCCAACCAACTTTACACAACTGTGGGAAGTATTGGAGTTAACATGGGCCAGCATCCCTGTGGAACACTTTCGACACCTTGTAGAGTCCATGCCCTGATTAATTGAGGCTGTTCTGAGGGCAAAAGGGGGTGCAACTCAATATTAGGAAGATGATCCTAATGTTTGGTATACTCAGTGTAGCTACATACAGTAGAACTGGAATTTAAACTCCATGCCCCATTTAACCATTTAAATGCACATATAATCCATGCTCCATTTAACCAGGTGACTGGTTAAACTCCGTGCCCCTTGAGGTGACTGGTTAAACTCCGTGCCCCTTGAGGTGACTGGTTAAACTCCGTGCCCCTTGAGGTGACTGGTTAAACTCTGTGCACCATGAGGTGACTGGTTAAACTATGTCCCCCTTGAGGTGACTGGTTAAACTCCGTGCTCCTTGAGGTGACTGGTTAAACTCCGTGCCCCTTGAGGTGACTGGTTAAACTCCGTGCCCCTTGAGGTGACTGGTTAAACTCCGTGCCCCTTGAGGTGACTGGTTAAACTCCGTGCTCCTTGAGGTGACTGGTTAAACTCCGTGCCCCTTGAGGTGACTGGTTAAACTCCGTGCCCCTTGAGGTGACTGGTTAAACTCCGTGCCCCTTGAGGTGACTGGTTAAACTCAGTGCTCCTTGAGGTGACTGGTTAAACTCCGTGCCCCTTGAGGTGACTGGTTAAACTCCGTGCCCCTTGAGGTGACTGGTTAAACTCCGTGCCCCTTGAGGTGACTGGTTAAACTCCGTGCCCCTTGAGGTGACTGGTTAAACTCCATGCACCTTGAGGTGACTGGTTAAACTCCGTGCCCCTTGAGGTGACTGGTTAAACTCCGTGCCCCTTGAGGTGACTGGTTAAACTCCGTGCTCCTTGAGGTGACTGGTTAAACTCCGTGCCCCTTGAGGTGACTGGTTAAACTCCGTGCCCCTTGAGGTGACTGGTTAAACTCCGTGCCCCTTGAGGTGACTGGTTAAACTCCGTGCTCCTTGAGGTGACTGGTTAAACTCCGTGCCCCTTGAGGTGACTGGTTAAACTCCGTGCCCCTTGAGGTGACTGGTTAAACTCCGTGCCCCTTGAGGTGACTGGTTAAACTCCGTGCCCCTTGAGGTGACTGGTTAAACTCCGTGCCCCTTGAGGTGACTGGTTAAACTCCGTGCCCCTTGAGGTGACTGGTTAAACTCCATGCACCTTGAGGTGACTGGTTAAACTCCGTGCCCCTTGAGGTGACTGGTTAAACTCCATGCACCTTGAGGTGACTGGTTAAACTCCATGCACCTTGAGGTGACTGGTTAAACTCCGTGCCCCTTGAGGTGACTGGTTAAACTCCGTGCCCCTTGAGGTGACTGGTTAAACTCCGTGCACCTTGAGGTGACTGGTTAAACTCCGTGCCCCTTGAGGTGACTGGTTAAACTCCGTGCCCCTTGAGGTGACTGGTTAAACTCCATACACCTTGAGTTGACTGGTTAAACTCCATGCACCTTGAGGTGACTGGTTAAACTCTGTGCCCCTTGAGGTGACTGGTTAAACTCCGTGCCCCTTGAGGTGACTGGTTAAACTCCATACACCTTGAGGTGACTGGTTAAACTCCGTGCCCCTTGAGGTGACTGGTTAAACTCCGTGCCCCTTGAGGTGACTGGTTAAACTCCATGCACCTTGAGGTGACTGGTGTCATGATGTTGCCCTCTTTGGGTACAGTGAGCACCATCCCCCTCCCTCTCTATGTCTGTTACACTCAGGCCGCTGCGACCTCAGGACGTAAATTCCTGGAGGAGATGATCTCCTCATGGCCACAGTATAGAGAGAGAGTGAGTTTCATAGAGAGAACAAAGGAATTTCTTCCACCTCACAGAACTGGAGAGCCAAATTACATTTATGTTCTGGAGAAGGTATAAAAGATAATGAAGAATCCAGCTACGAACTGGTCCGTTTGGTACAATTTTGTGAAACTCATGAGAGACAATACGGCCACATTACCATAACGCTGTTTATACAATAGCCTCAGATATGAGGCTTACATCTAATTGTTGTATATGATGAATGAGAGAGGATGATACTGTTTGTGAAATTGTGTAATGTGATTATGTACTGTTTAATGAAGGAAACTCCAATTCCCTTTGGAGTTTAACTAAATCAGAGGACCGCCCATGAGCACAGTTATGGTCTGGCGTCCTGGGACAGGCCCTTTTCTGCTCTTCCGAATAAAATCCCCACCCGGGTTTTCTATCACCAGACCGGCTTACCTCGATAACGAGAAGGCCAAGGTTTGAGAGGAGACCGAGCTTACCTCAATTACGAGATGGCTAAAGGTTGCAGACCAGCTTACCACGAGAGGGCCAAGGTTTGAGTAAATACCATAAACCTAAGTATAAGCTAAGGTTTGAATAGATGGCTGAATCATTTAAACTCTTAGACTATCGATACCGACAGAATAAGAACAAGTCTTTGATATTAATTACTAGTCTGCAGCTAGGAATTCGGTATCATTGAACGCGAAGACCGACAACCGCCGAAACATCTATCCTATAACGACATGAATGTCACTCTGAACTATCCATTCTAACCACGACTGAGAGAGGGTGGACAGACTCTCCAACAGAAACAAACTTTTCAACAGAGATCCCGACAACACACTGAGCGTAAATATATATATTGATTGCAATTGTTCCAGAATGAGTGAGTGTTCATGTGCAAAGGATTAGCATTTCAATTGTTAAAATTATCACTCTGTCTAACAAGCCGCCATACCGGTTTAGCCCATTAGGGCACATCCCCCAATCATTTCTTTGTAACCATATCTTGTTTGTTTGTTATGCATTTCTGTGAGTACTTAGTTAGTAAATAAATGATTTTAAGACAATTGATGTATGGATGACTCATAGTGAAGACTGGGTTCGTGCAGATAACCAACAATTTACGACGTTTGGAATGAGACTAACGTGAGGTAAAGAAGAATTCATTAATCAGAAGACTAAGTAATCAGATATTAAAATATCTGAAAGTTATATTAGGAAAATTATAACTTTGTAATCTGAATATTTTCCTTGGTGCCCCGACTTCCTAGTTAATTAAAGTTACATGATTAAGTAGTTTAATCACGTAAAAATAATTACAGAGAATTTTTGATAAAGATTCATCTTCAGTTTAATGATGCCAAAGACACGACACTGGTTAAACTCCATGCACCTTGAGGTGACTGGTTAAACTCCATGCCCCTTGAGGTGACTGGTTAAACTTCATGCCCCTTGAGGTGACTGGTTAAACTCCATGCCCCTTGAGGTGACTGGTTAAACTCCATGCCCCTTGAGGTGACTGGTTAAACTCCATACCCCTTGAGGTGACTGGTTAAACTCCATGCCCCTTGAGGTGACTGGTTAAACTCCATACCCCTTGAGGTGACTGGTTAAACTCCATGCCCCTTGAGGTGACTGGTTAAACTCCATGCACCTTGAGGTGACTGGTTAAACTCCATACCCCTTGAGGTGACTGGTTAAACTCCATGCCCCTTGAGGTGACTGGTTAAACTCCATGCCCCTTGAGGTGACTGGTTAAACTCCATGCACCTTGAGGTGACTGGTTAAACTCCATGCCCCTTGAGGTGACTGGTTAAACTCCATACCCCTTGAGGTGACTGGTTAAACTCCATGCCCCTTGAGGTGACTGGTTAAACTCCATGCACCTTGAGGTGACTGGTTAAACTCCATGCCCCTTGAGGTGACTGGTTAAACTCCATGCACCTTGAGGTGACTGGTTACACTCCATGCCCCTTGAGGTGACTGGTTAAACTCCTTGCCCCATGGGGTGATATGAAAAGACATTAACAAACATGAACTTGTGCTCAGACCCCTTGAATTTTCCAAAAACGTTTGCGTTGCACCCTTATTCTAAAATCACTTGAGTAAAAAAAAATATCCTAGATAGTCTCCAGGGTGTAACATAGTCTGCTATCCACATCTGAACTTGTGTCAATCCACTGGGAGATTTTAAAATCAACCCGCAGAGGCCATTTAATTAACCTTGTTAATCATACATACTCAGTGATTGAGAATGGAAGTTGGCTGGTTTTTGTTGTTGTTGCTTATAGTGAGTTGCATTGGCAAGGAAATGAATAATGTGTCACGCCCTGACCGTAGAGAGCTTTTTATGTCTCTATTTTGGTTTGGTCAGGGTGTGATTTGGGTGGGCATTCTTTGTTCATTTTCTATGTTTTGTATTTCTTTGTGTTTGGCCGGGTGTGGTTCTCAATCAGAGGCAGCTGTCTAGCGTTGTCTCTGATTGAGAATCATACTTAGGCAGCTTTTTCCCACCTGTGTTTTGTGGGTAGTTGTTTTCTGTTTAGTGTTCTGCACCTGACAGGACTGTTCCGGTTTCGTTTCTCACTTTGTTTATTTTGTTCGAGTGTTTGTTGATTTAATAAATATCATGAACACTTACTACGCTGCGTTTTGGTCCGATCCTCCTTCATGCAACGACACCCGTTACATAATATAAGTCTAGATCTGCACAGGAGAGCTGCCCTATCAGATGGTTGTGTCCATGGCTGATGATATCCTTGAAGATGCAAACAGAACCTTGTGTCCCACACCTGAGGCCTCACTATGCAGTTACCAGGGCAACGGTCTAGATGCTTGATGTTGGAGATGGGAGCCCAGTGTTGGAGAAACACACTCCCCCCTCTCTCCTTCCATCCTTCTCTCCTCTATCCTTCTCCCTCAGTTTTTCATCACACACACACGCACACTCACACAGGAGGCGGGGGACAGGCCCAATACCAGTCAATTTCAGATAATTCTGCATTAGTATACACCTGGGGTCAGCATCCACTTGACGACGCCAGTCTGATTTCATTTTGTTGCCAGACAGGTGGCTACTTGCTGTGGATTTGCAGTGTAAAGTATATTGTGTGTAAACTGCATTGTATCCTAAATTCAGGCTTGCGTTTGTATTTTTTTTTTTTATAGATCAATTCCAGCTTTAAGTGTGCACATCTTCACTGACAACTCATACCCTGAGAGCTTGAACTTTTCAGATCATCTGATACAACAACACTTATCTCTAACGATTTCATCCAACAATATTTTATGGAAACATAGGCGTACTATGCCATCTGATTAAAAGCCTGAGTAGATAGACACTCACTATTAAAATACGTAATTGCAAAAGCATTGTGTTTACATGATTGTCGAATAGACCTGGTTATTGTAATTTAATCCAAGTCATTAAATAAACAAAGTAGCAGGTAATGATGATTTGTTCAATGTAGGAGTCGACAGCTGAAGCCTGAGGATGATGAAAAACGTATGCAATATCAGACTTGTGAGAAGTTTTGGTCTCCATATCTCTTTAATTAAACTACCAGACACAAAAAGGGACAGTCCCTGCCTACATACAGTAGCTAATGGTCCCTTTTTCTCATCCGCTTTGCACTGAACATCAGGTACAATCTCAATACCCCACCTACACGCCCACCCACACACGCTTGCATGCATACTCTCTCTCTCTCTCACACACACACACACACACACACACACACACACACACACACACACACACACACACACACACACACACACACACACACACACACACACACACACACACACACACACACACACACACACACACACACACACACCTGAATAGATGCTCACAAGATCCGCGAGGGCAGAGGCTGCGGTCAGCATCCCATAACATATGTTTATTTCTTTATTTCCTGGAGCACAGCCGGGGATGTTGCTATGGCAACAGGGGCTAGGCAGTGTGCATCTGGAGTGTGAAGCAATTTATCACTTTAATAAGGAGTGTGTGTGTGTGTGTGTGTGTGTGTGTGTGTGTGTGTGTGTGTGTGTGTGTGTGTGTGTGTGTGTGTGTGTGTGTGTGTGTGTGTGTGTGTGTGTGTGTGTGTGTGTGTGTGAGAGAGAGTGACAGAGAGAGTGAGGTGCCAACAGAGGAGTGGTCAAAAGGTGCACATGAGACAGGCATTCAATTCATTAGATTTTTCTGACATTTTATGAAAGACTGCATTTGAATGAATCTCTCACCATTCCTTGTCTGTGCTTCTGAATACACTGAAAGGCCTTAATAAACTAAATCTAAATTCAAGCATAATATTATACACTTTGAGTGGTTTGCACATCAAACAGGTGACTATTAATGTGAACTGAGCTGAGAGTCAAATATCTGTGACGCGGTACCTTGCAGTAATGTGCTTGGTAAAATTTTAAACAAACAGAGCAGGACAGGGAAGGACGCAAGGCAGGGTAGGAAAGAGGGAAGGAAGGAAGGCAGGGTAGGAGGCAGGGAAGGAAGGAAGCAAGGCAGGGTTGTACGCAGGGTAGTTGGCAGGGTAGGAGGCAGGGTAGGAGGCAGGGAAGGAGGCAGGGAAGGAAGCAAGGCAGGGTTGTAAGCAGGGTAGTTGGCAGGGTAGTAGGCAGGGAAGGAAACAAGGCAGGGAATGAGGCAGTGAAGAAGTCAGGGAAGGAAGTATGACAGGGTAGTAAGCAGGGTAGTAGGCATGGTAGGAAATGGCGTAGGAGGCAGGGTAGGAGACTGGGAAGGAGGCAGGAAAGGAAGCAAGGCAGGGTATGGGGCAGGGAAGGAGACAGGGAAGGAGGGGGGATGAAGCAGGGTAGGAGGCAGGGAAGGAGACAGGGAAGGAGGGGGGATGAAGCAGGGTAGGAGGTAGGGAAGGAGACAGGGAAGGGGGGGGTGAAGCAGGGTAGGAGGCAGGGAAGGAGACAGGGAAGGAGTTGGACATGCTGCTGGAATTCCGCAAATCCGCAGGTTGTCTGGGGGGCAGCCTCCCACGGTGGTAACCCCACCGCCCGTCAGTAACTCGGCGGTTAGCAGCGCCGCCCCACCGGCCATTCCACCTTCCCGGGAGCCTCTTTGATTTCTCCCAGAATGCTTTGGGAGAAATCAAATGGGGAGCTGAGCACCTGTCGGGCATTTTTAGCTCAGTGTGCCCTCATTATCGAGCTTCAGCCCTCCTTCTTCCCCTTGGATTGCTCCAAGATAGCCTACCTCATCACGCTGATGTCTGGGAGGGCTCTCACCTGGGCTACCGCCATATGGGAACAACAGCCGGCCATGTACGTGAGTCTGGAGGGGTTCGTGGGAGAGGTGAGGAAGGCTTTTGATTCCCCGGAAGCTAATCCAGCTCCTGCAGGACGCCCGCAGACTATGCAGTGCATTTCCGCACGTTGGCAGCGGAGAGTGAGTGGAACTAGGAAGCACTGTTCAACATGTTCCTGCACGGCTTCTCGGAGGAGGTTATGGACGAGCTTCCTGCTCGGGAGTTACCCACAGATCTTGACTCCCTCATCGCTTTGATCATCCGCATCGATGGGCGATTGTGGGGACGACGGATGGAGAGGAAATTCGATTTCACTCGCACGTCCAGCGATTCCACCTCGCCTCCGAGTCATCGCGGAAGTCCCCGATGGTCCCGTTGCCGAGAGCACCCGAGGTTTCCCGACCTTCCTCGAGAGTCACCGAAGATGGCCAAGGCACTGTTTCCCGAGTCTATGCAACTAGGCAGAGCTGGGCTGTCTCCAGCGGAACGGAAATACAGAATCAACACAAGGAGCAGTCTGTATTGCGGAACTTTTGGTCATTTTATGTCCTCTTGCCTGGTAAAAGACCAGGCTCACCACGGCGCCCCGGGGACATCTGTATTCTCTGTCGGGACCAGGGACCTAGGCTATGGAGACCTACATTGGGGACTCCCTAGCTACAGGATTTATCCGTCCCTCTTCCTCTCTCTCTGGCGCAGGGTTCTTCTTCGTGGAGTAAAAGGACAAGACCCTGCGCCCGTGCAATGACTCCTGGGGACTCAATGACATTATTGTGAAGAAACGTTATCCGTTACCACTCATTTCCTCGGCCTTCGAGCCGCTCCAGGGGGCCACTGTTTTCTCCAAGCTGGATCTACGAAAGCCTACCACCTGGTACGGATACGAGAGGGGGACGAGTGGAAGACCGCCTTCAACACGGCCAGCAACCACTACGAATATCTGGTCATGCCCTTTGGCATCACCATCTGCCTTGCCGTGTTCCAGGCTCTGGTGAATGATGTTCTTCGCAACATGTTGAACAGATTCGTCTACGGTGATGACATCCTCGTCTTCTCCCGCTCCCCCCAAAGAACACGTGCTCCACGTCCGACAGGATCTCCAGCACCTTCCAGCACCTTCAGTTGTTTGTTAAGGCGAAAAAGTGTGAGTTCCATCGCTCCATCATTCCCTTTCTGGGCTACATCATCTCTGCTGGGAGTGTCCAGATGGATCCCGAGAAGGTGAGAGCGGTGGTGGATTGACCTCAGCCTACGTCCAGGGTGCAGCTGCAATGCTTCCTGGGGTTCGCCAACTTTTATCGCCACTTTATTCGGGGTTACAGCCGCCCCCCTGTCTGCACTCACCTCTACAAAGGTTCCTTTTGCGTGGTCCTTTGCCGCTGACCGGACATTCCGGGACCTTGAACACCACTTCACCACTGCTCCTACCCTGGTTCATCCTGACACTTCCCGTCAATTCATGATGGAGGCCGATGCTTCGGATGTCGGAGTGGGGGCTGTCCTGTCCCAACATTCTGCCTTGGACCTTCAGCTGCATCCCTGCACCTTCTTCTCCCACCGCCTCAACGCAACGGAGTTGAACTACGATGTGGGGAATCGGGAGCTTCTCGCGGTGAAGATGGCGTTGGAGGAATGGAGGCACTGTCTAGAAGGGGCGGAACATCTGTTCATTGTGTGGACCGACCACAAAAACCTGGAGTATCTCAGCACCGCCAAATGCCTCAACTCCAGGCAAATGAGATGGGCCCTGCTGTTTAATCGGTTTAACTTTTCTCTCTCCTACAGGCCGGGGTCCAAGAATGTCAAGCCGCTATAATCCCATTGTTACCACCCCGGAGCCTGAAACCATCCTTCCCACCTCGTGCCTTGCGACTGCACCCAGCTGGGGTATAGGGAAACAGGTCCGGGAGGTGCAACGGTCCCAGCCGAACCCTTGGGGGTGCCCAAATAACCAGATGTTTGTGCCTGATGCTGTCCGCTCCGCGGTCCAGTAGTGGACCCATTCCTCCAGGCTTGCTTGTCACCCGGGCTCTCGTCGGACCCTGGCCTTCGTGCAACAGCGCTTTTGGTGGCCTACTATGGATGGTGCCGTGTTTGTTTCCGCTTGCACGGTCTGCGCACAGAACAAGACTCCTCGGCAAGCTCCGGCTGGTCTTCTCCAACCACTGCCTGTCCCTCACCGTCCCTGGTCTCATACATCCCTGGATTTCATCACGGGTCTCCCCCCGTCTGAGGGAACACTGCCATCCTGACTGTGGTCGACCGTTTTTTCAAAGCCCACTTCATTCCTCTCTCCAAACTACCCTAGGCCAAGGAGAAGGCCCAGCTTATGATACAGCACGTCTTCCGGATCCACAGACTCCCGGTGGACACAATAACCCATAATGACAAGAAAAAACAGTTTTTTAGAATGTTTGCTCATTTATTAAAAATTAAAAACAGACATATCTAATTTACATAAGTATTCTGACCCTTTACTCAGTACTTTGTTGAAGCACCTTTGGCAGTGATTACAGCCTTGAGTCTTCTTGGGTATGACGCTACAAGCTTGGCACACCTGTATTTGGGGAGTTTCTCCCATTCTTCTCTGCAGATCATCTCAAGCTCTGTCAGGTTGGATGGGGAGTGTTGCAGCACAGCTATTTTCAGGTCTTTCCAGAGATGTTAGATTGGGTTCAGAGACTTGTCCCAAAACTGTTCCTGTTTTGTCTTGGCTGTGTGCTTAGGGTTGTTGTCCGGTTGGAAGGTGAACCGTTGTCCCAGTCCGAGGTCCTGAGCGCTCTGGAGCAGGTTTTCATCATTGATCTCTCTGTACTTTGTTACATTCATATTTGCCTCGATACTGACTAGTCTCCCAGTCCCTACAGCTGAAAAACATCCCCACAGCATGATTCTGCCACCACAATGCTTCACCGTAGTGATGGTGCCAGGTTTCCTCCAGACGTGACGCTAGGCATTCAGGCCAAAGAGTTCAATCTTGGTTTCTTCAGACCAGAGAATGTTGTTTCTCATGGTCTGAGTCTTTAGGTGCCTTTTGGCAAACTCCAAGCAGGCTCTCATGCGCATTTTACTGAGGAGTGGCTTCTGTCTGGCCACTCTACCATAAAGGCCTGATGGGTGGAGTGCTGCAGATATGGTTGTCCTTCTGGAAGGTTCTCCCATCTCCACAGAGGAACTCTGGAGTTTTGTCAGAGTGACCATCGGGTTCTTGGCCACTTCCCGGACCAAGGCCCTTCTCCCTCGATTGCTCAATTTGGCCGGGCGGTCAGCTCTGGGAAGAGTCTAGGTGGTTCCAAACTTCTTCCATTTAAGAATGATCGAGGCCACTGTGTTCTTGGGGATCTTCAATGCTGCAGAAATGTTTTGGTACCCTTCCCCAGATCTGTGTCCGTCGACACAATCCTGTCTTGGAGCTCTACGTACAATTCCTTCGACCTCTTGGCTTGGTTTTTGCTCTGACATGCACTGTCAACTGTGGGATCTTATATAGACAGGGTTGTGCCTTTCCAAATCATGCCCAATCAATTGAATTTACCACAGGTGGACTCCAATCAAGTTGTAGAAACATCTCAAGGATGATTAATGAAAGCAGGACGCACCTAAGCCCAATTTGGAGTCTCATAGCAAAGGGTCTGAATACTTATGTAAATAGGGTATTTCTGTTTGAGGGTTTTATACATTTCCACAAATTTCTAAAAACCTGTTTTGGCTTTGTCATTATGGGGAATTGTGTGTAGATTGCTGGGAATAATTGTTTTTTTAATCCGTTTTAGAATAAGTCTAACGTAACAAATGTGGAAAAAGTCAAGGGGTCTGAATACTTTCCGAAGGCCCTGTATATCCATCTGCCCATCACGCCTACACTGACACTCCTGTACTCAGTGCTGTAAAGTACTTAATTAAAAATACTTAAGTTGTTTTTTGGGGTATCTGTACTTTACTTTACAATTTACATTTTTGGCTTTTACTTTTACTTCACTACATTCCTAAAGAAAATAATGTACTTTTACTCCATACATTTTCCCTGACACCCAAAAGTAATCGTTACATTTTGACAGGAAAATGTTCCAATACACACACTTATCAAGAGAACATCCCTGGTCATCCTTACTGCATCTGATCTAGCGGACTCACTAAACACACATGCTTCGTTTGTGAATTACGTCTGGGTGTTGGAGTGTGCCTCTGGCTATCTGTTAATTTAAAAAAAACAAGAAAATGGTCCTGTCTGGTTTGCTTAATATAAGGAATTTGAAATGATTCATACTTTTGATACTTTAATACGTTTTAGCAATTCCATTTACTTTTGTCACTTAAGTCTTTTTTTAAACAAATACTTTTAGACTTTTACTCAAGTAGTATTTTACTGGGTGACTAACTTTTACTTGAGTCATTTTCTGTTGAGGTATCTTTACTTTTACTCAAGTATGACAATTTAGTACTTTTTCCACCACTGCTTGCGCTCACCCACACACTCACACTTCCATAGACACTCTCACGACCACGCAGGCAGCCACCCACCACTTGTGCTGCTGCTATGCTGTTTACTATTGTTATTATTATTAATGCTGTCACCATTTACTTTCTCATAATGGCTGTCTACATGTACATATCGACCTCAATACTCCAGTATGCACATTGTAAATGTGCTACTTGCACTGACCCTGTATTTAGCTTCCTCTCTAATTTCTTATTCCTCGTGTTCTTATTTTTTATTTTTTATTTAATTTGTTATACTATTTTGATATTGAACACTACACTGTTGGGTAGGGTTTGCAAGTTAAGTGTTTTACTGTACTAGACTGTACAATGTGACCCAACTTGACCTGGTAGAAGATTGAGATATATACAAGGTTATTGGACAAATCGGATAGTACCAAGTTGGTGGCTCAATGTACCTTTTTCAACTAGATTTTCAACTCTAAATAGTGACTCCATTTTATGATCCAGGTCAACCATTTCTAAAACCCACACATAGCATATGTTCAGTGTTCTGTCCTACTGTTACTCTGATCAGTGTTCTGTCCTACTGTTACTCTGATCAGTGTTCTGTCCTACTGTTACTCTGCTCAGTGTTCTGTCCTACTGTTACTCTGATCAGTGTTCTGTCCTACTGTTACTCTGATCAGTGTTCTGTCCTACTGTTACTCTGATCAGTGTTCTGTCCTACTGTTACTCTGATCAGTGTTCTGTCCTACTGTTACTCTGATCAGTGTTCTGTCCTATTGTTACTCTGATCAGTGTTCTGTCCTACTGTTACTCTGATCAGTGTTCTGTCCTACTGTTACTCTGATCAGTGTTCTGTTCTATTGTTACTCTGATCAGTGTTCTGTCCTACTGTTACTCTGATCAGTGTTCTGTCCTACTGTTGTTCTGATCAGTGTTCTGTCCTACTGTTACTCTGATCAGTGTTCTGTCCTACTGTTGCTCTGATCAGTGTTCTGTCCTACTGTTGCTCTGATCAGTGTTCTGTCCTAATGTTACTCTGATCAGTGTTCTGTCCTACTGTTACTCTGATCAGTGTTCTGTCCTACTGTTGCTCTGATCAGTGTTCTGTCCTACTGTTACTCTGATCAGTGTTCTGTCCTACTGTTACTCTGATCAGTGTTCTGTCCTACTGTTACTCTGATCAGTGTTCTGTCCTACTGTTGCTCTGATCAGTGTTCTGTCCTACTGTTACTCTGTTTAGTGTTCTGTCCTACTGTTACTCTGATCAGTGTTCTGTCCTACTGTTGCTCTGATCAGTGTTCTGTCCTACTGTTACTCTGATCAGTGTTCTGTACTACTGTTGCTCTGATCAGTGTTCTGTCCTACTGTTGCTCTGATCAGTGTTCTGTCCTACTGTTGCTCTGATCAGTGTTCTGTCCTACTGTTACTCTGATCAGTGTTCTGTCCTACTGTTGCTCTGATCAGTGTTCTGTCCTACTGTTACTCTGATCAGTGTTCTGTCCTAATGTTACTCTGATCAGTGTTCTGTCCTACTGTTGCTCTGATCAGTGTTCTGTCCTACTGTTGCTCTGATCAGTGTTCTGTCCTACTGTTGCTCTGATCAGTGTTCTGTCCTACTGTTGCTCTGATCAGTGTTCTGTCCTACTGTTGCTCTGATCAGTGTTCTGTCCTACTGTTGCTCTGATCAGTGTTCTGTCCTACTGTTACTCTGATCAGTGTTCAGTCCTACTGTTACTCTGATCAGTGTTCTGTCCTACTGTTGCTCTGATCAGTGTTCTGTCCTACTGTTGCTCTGTTCAGTGTTCTGTCCTACTGCTGCTCTGATCAGTGTTCTGTCCTACTGTTGCTCTGATCAGTGTTCTGTCCTACTGTTACTCTGCTCAGTGTTCTGTCCTACTGTTACTCTGATCAGTGTTCTGTCCTACTGTTACTCTGCTCAGTGTTCTGTCCTACTGTTACTCTGATGAGTGTTCTGTCCTACTGTTACTCTGATCAGTGTTCTGTCCTACTGTTGCTCTGATCAGTGTTCTGTCCTACTGTTGCTCTGATCAGTGTTCTGTCCTACTGTTGCTCTGATCAGTGTTCTGTCCTACTGTTACTCTGATCAGTGTTCTGTCCTACTGTTACTCTGCTCGGTGTTCTGTCCTACTGTTACTCTGATCAGTGTTCTGTCCTATTGTTACTCTGATCAGTGTTCTGTCCTACTGTTACTCTGCTCAGTGTTCTGTCCTACTGTTACTCTGCTCAGTGTTCTGTCCTACTGTTGCTCTGATCAGTGTTCTGTCCTACTGTTACTCTGATCAGTGTTCTGTCCTACTGTTGCTCTGATCAGTGTTCTGTCCTACTGTTACTCTGATCAGTGTTCTGTCCTACTGTTACTCTGCTCAGTGTTCTGTCCTACTGTTACTCTGATCAGTGTTCTGTCCTACTGTTACTCTGATCAGTGTTCTGTCCTACTGTTACTCTGATCAGTGTTCTGTCCTACTGTTACTCTGATCAGTGTTCTGTCCTACTGTTACTCTGATCAGTGTTCTGTCCTACTGTTACTCTGATCAGTGTTCTGTCCTACTGTTACTCTGATCAGTGTTCTGTCCTATTGTTACTCTGATCAGTGTTCTGTCCTACTGTTACTCTGATCAGTGTTCTGTCCTACTGTTACTCTGATCAGTGTTCTGTTCTATTGTTACTCTGTTCAGTGTTCTGTCCTACTGTTACTCTGATCAGTGTTCTGTCCTACTGTTGTTCTGATCAGTGTTCTGTCCTACTGTTACTCTGATCAGTGTTCTGTCCTACTGTTGCTCTGATCAGTGTTCAGTCCTACTGTTACTCTGATCAGTGTTCTGTCCTACTGTTACTCTGCTCAGTGTTCTGTCCTACTGTTACTCTGATCAGTGTTCTGTCCTACTGTTACTCTGCTCAGTGTTCTGTCCTACTGTTACTCTGATCAGTGTTCTGTCCTACTGTTACTCTGATCAGTGTTCTGTCCTACTCTTACTCTGATCAGTGTTCTGTCCTACTGTTGCTCTGATCAGTGTTCTGTCCTACTGTTACTCTGATCAGTGTTCTGTCCTACTGTTACTCTGATCAGTGTTCTGTCCTACTGTTGCTCTGATCAGTGTTCTGTCCTACTGTTACTCTGTTTAGTGTTCTGTCCTACTGTTGTTCTGATCAGTGTTCTGTCCTACTGTTACTCTGATCAGTGTTCTGTCCTACTGTTGCTCTGATCAGTGTTCTGTCCTACTGTTGCTCTGATCAGTGTTCTGTCCTACTGTTACTCTGATCAGTGTTCTGTCCTACTGTTGCTCTGATCAGTGTTCTGTCCTACTGTTGCTCTGATCAGTGTTCTGTCCTACTGTTACTCTGATCAGTGTTCAGTCCTACTGTTACTCTGATCAGTGTTCTGTCCTACTGTTACTCTAATCAGTGTTCTGTCCTACTGTTGCTCTGTTCAGTGTTCTGTCCTACTGCTGCTCTGATCAGTGTTCTGTCCTACTGTTGCTCTGATCAGTGTTCTGTCCTACTGTTACTCTGCTCAGTGTTCTGTCCTACTGTTACTCTGATCAGTGTTCTGTCCTACTGTTACTCTGCTCAGTGTTCTGTCCTACTGTTACTCTGATGAGTGTTCTGTCCTACTGTTACTCTGATCAGTGTTCTGTCCTACTGTTGCTCTGATCAGTGTTCTGTCCTACTGTTGCTCTGATCAGTGTTCTGTCCTACTGTTGCTCTGATAAGTGTTCTGTCCTACTGTTACTCTGATCAGTGTTCTGTCCTACTGTTACTCTACTCGGTGTTCTGTCCTACTGTTACTCTGATCAGTGTTCTGTCCTATTGTTACTCTGATCAGTGTTCTGTCCTACTGTTACTCTGCTCAGTGTTCTGTCCTACTGTTACTCTGCTCAGTGTTCTGTCCTACTGTTGCTCTGATCAGTGTTCTGTCCTACTGTTACTCTGATCAGTGTTCTGTCCTACTGTTGCTCTGATCAGTGTTCTGTCCTACTGTTACTCTGATCAGTGTTCTGTCCTACTGTTACTCTGCTCAGTGTTCTGTCCTACTGTTACTCTGATCAGTGTTCTGTCCTACTGTTACTCTGATCAGTGTTCTGTCCTACTGTTACTCTGATCAGTGTACTGTCCTACTGTTACTCTGATCAGTGTTCTGTCCTACTGTTACTCTGATCAGTGTTCTGTCCTACTGTTACTCTGATCAGTGTTCTGTCCTACTGTTACTCTGATCAGTGTTCTGTCCTATTGTTACTCTGATCAGTGTTCTGTCCTACTGTTACTCTGATCAGTGTTCTGTCCTACTGTTACTCTGATCAGTGTTCTGTTCTATTGTTACTCTGTTCAGTGTTCTGTCCTACTGTTACTCTGATCAGTGTTCTGTCCTACTGTTGTTCTGATCAGTGTTCTGTCCTACTGTTACTCTGATCAGTGTTCTGTCCTACTGTTGCTCTGATCAGTGTTCTGTCCCACTGTTGCTCTGATCAGTGTTCTGTCCTACTGTTACTCTGATCAGTGTTCTGTCCTACTGTTACTCTGATCAGTGTTCTGTCCTACTGTTGCTCTGATCAGTGTTCTGTCCTACTGTTACTCTGATCAGTGTTCTGTCCTACTGTTACTCTGATCAGTGTTCTGTCCTACTGTTGCTCTGATCAGTGTTCTGTCCTACTGTTACTCTGTTTAGTGTTCTGTCATACTGTTACTCTGATCAGTGTTCTGTCCTACTGTTGCTCTGATCAGTGTTCTGTCCTACTGTTTCTCTGATCAGTGTTCTGTACTACTGTTGCTCTGATCAGTGTTCTGTCCTACTGTTGCTCTGATCAGTGTTCTGTCCTACTGTTGCTCTGATCAGTGTTCTGTCCTACTGTTACTCTGATCAGTGTTCTGTCCTACTGTTGCTCTGATCAGTGTTCTGTCCTACTGTTACTCTGATCAGTGTTCTGTCCTAATGTTACTCTGATCAGTGTTCTGTCCTACTGTTGCTCTGATCAGTGTTCTGTCCTACTGTTGCTCTGATCAGTGTTCTGTCCTACTGTTACTCTGATCAGTGTTCTGTCCTACTGTTACTCTGATCAGTGTTCTGTCCTACTGTTGCTCTGATCAGTGTTCTGTCCTACTGTTACTCTGATCAGTGTTCAGTCCTACTGTTACTCTGATCAGTGTTCTGTCCTACTGTTACTCTGATCAGTGTTCTGTCCTACTGTTACTCTGTTCAGTGTTCTGTCCTACTGCTGCTCTGATCAGTGTTCTGTCCTACTGTTGCTCTGATCAGTGTTCTGTCCTACTGTTACTCTGCTCAGTGTTCTGTCCTACTGTTACTCTGATCAGTGTTCTGTCCTACTGTTACTCTGCTCAGTGTTCTGTCCTACTGTTGCTCTGATCAGTGTTCTGTCCTACTGTTGCTCTGATCAGTGTTCTGTCCTACTGTTACTCTGATCAGTGTTCTGTCCTACTGTTGCTCTGATCAGTGTTCTGTCCTACTGTTACTCTGATCAGTGTTCTGTCCTACTGTTACTCTGCTCGGTGTTCTGTCCTACTGTTACTCTGATCAGTGTTCTGTCCTATTGTTACTCTGATCAGTGTTCTGTCCTACTGTTACTCTGCTCAGTGTTCTGTCCTACTGTTACTCTGCTCAGTGTTCTGTCCTACTGTTGCTCTGATCAGTGTTCTGTCCTACTGTTACTCTGATCAGTGTTCTGTCCTACTGTTGCTCTGATCAGTGTTCTGTCCTACTGTTACTCTGATCAGTGTTCTGTCCTACTGTTACTCTGATCAGTGTTCTGTCCTACTGTTACTCTGATCAGTGTTCTGTCCTACTGTTCCTCTGATCAGTGTTCTGTCCTACTGTTGCTCTGATCAGTGTTCTGTCCTACTGTTACTCTGATCAGTGTTCTGTCCTACTGTTGCTCTGATCAGTGTTCTGTCCTACTGTTACTCTTTCAGTGTTCTGTCCTACTGTTACTCTGATCAGTGTTCTGTCCTACTGTTACTCTGATCAGTGTTCTGTCCTACTGTTACTCTGCTCAGTGTACTGTCCTACTGTTACTCTGATCAGTGTTCTGTCCTACTGTTACTCTGATCAGTGTTCTGTCCTACTGTTACTCTGATCAGTGTTCTGTCCTACTGTTACTCTGATCAGTGTTCTGTCCTACTGTTACTCTGATCAGTGTTCTGTCCTACTGTTACTCTGATCAGTGTTCTGTCCTATTGTTACTCTGATCAGTGTTCTGTCCTACTGTTACTCTGATCAGTGTTCTGTCCTACTGTTACTCTGATCAGTGTTCTGTCCTACTGTTACTCTGATCAGTGTTCTGTCCTACTGTTACTCTGATCAGTGTTCTGTCCTACTGTTACTCTGTTTAGTGTTCTGTCATACTGTTACTCTGATCAGTGTTCTGTCCTACTGTTGCTCTGATCAGTGTTCTGTCCTACTGTTTCTCTGATCAGTGTTCTGTACTACTGTTGCTCTGATCAGTGTTCTGTCCTACTGTTGCTCTGATCAGTGTTCTGTCCTACTGTTGCTCTGATCAGTGTTCTGTCCTACTGTTACTCTGATCAGTGTTCTGTCCTACTGTTGCTCTGATCAGTGTTCTGTCCTACTGTTACTCTGATCAGTGTTCTGTCCTAATGTTACTCTGATCAGTGTTCTGTCCTACTGTTGCTCTGATCAGTGTTCTGTCCTACTGTTGCTCTGATCAGTGTTCTGTCCTACTGTTACTCTGATCAGTGTTCTGTCCTACTGTTACTCTGATCAGTGTTCTGTCCTACTGTTGCTCTGATCAGTGTTCTGTCCTACTGTTACTCTGATCAGTGTTCAGTCCTACTGTTACTCTGATCAGTGTTCTGTCCTACTGTTACTCTGATCAGTGTTCTGTCCTACTGTTACTCTGTTCAGTGTTCTGTCCTACTGCTGCTCTGATCAGTGTTCTGTCCTACTGTTGCTCTGATCAGTGTTCTGTCCTACTGTTACTCTGCTCAGTGTTCTGTCCTACTGTTACTCTGATCAGTGTTCTGTCCTACTGTTACTCTGCTCAGTGTTCTGTCCTACTGTTGCTCTGATCAGTGTTCTGTCCTACTGTTGCTCTGATCAGTGTTCTGTCCTACTGTTACTCTGATCAGTGTTCTGTCCTACTGTTGCTCTGATCAGTGTTCTGTCCTACTGTTACTCTGACCAGTGTTCTGTCCTACTGTTACTCTGCTCGGTGTTCTGTCCTACTGTTACTCTGATCAGTGTTCTGTCCTATTGTTACTCTGATCAGTGTTCTGTCCTACTGTTACTCTGCTCAGTGTTCTGTCCTACTGTTACTCTGCTCAGTGTTCTGTCCCACTGTTGCTCTGATCAGTGTTCTGTCCTACTGTTACTCTGATCAGTGTTCTGTCCTACTGTTGCTCTGATCAGTGTTCTGTCCTACTGTTACTCTGATCAGTGTTCTGTCCTACTGTTACTCTGATCAGTGTTCTGTCCTACTGTTACTCTGATCAGTGTTCTGTCCTACTGTTCCTCTGATCAGTGTTCTGTCCTACTGTTACTCTGATCAGTGTTCTGTCCTACTGTTGCTCTGATCAGTGTTCTGTCCTACTGTTACTCTTTCAGTGTTCTGTCCTACTGTTACTCTGATCAGTGTTCTGTCCTACTGTTACTCTGATCAGTGTTCTGTCCTACTGTTACTCTGCTCAGTGTACTGTCCTACTGTTACTCTGATCAGTGTTCTGTCCTACTGTTACTCTGATCAGCGTTCTGTCCTACTGTTACTCTGATCAGTGTTCTGTCCTACTGTTACTCTGATCAGTGTTCTGTCCTACTGTTACTCTGATCAGTGTTCTGTCCTACTGTTACTCTGACCAGTGTTCTGTCCTATTGTTACTCTGATCAGTGTTCTGTCCTACTGTTACTCTGATCAGTGTTCTGTCCTACTGTTACTCTGATCAGTGTTCTGTCCTACTGTTACTCTGATCAGTGTTCTCTCCTACTGTTACTCTGATCAGTGTTCTGTCCTACTGTTACTCTGATCAGTGTTCTGTCCTACTGTTGCTCTGATCAGTGTTCTGTCCTACTGTTGCTCTGATCAGTGTTCTGTCCTACTGTTACTCTGATCAGTGTTCTGTACTACTGTTGCTCTGATCAGTGTTCTGTCCTACTGTTGCTATGATCAGTGTTCTGTCCTACTGTTGCTCTGATCAGTGTTCTGTCCTACTGTTACTCTGATCAGTGTTCTGTCCTACTGTTGCTCTGATCAGTGTTCTGTCCTACTGTTACTCTGATCAGTGTTCTGTCCTAATGTTACTCTGATCAGTGTTCTGTCCTACTGTTGCTCTGATCAGTGTTCTGTCCTACTGTTACTCTGATCAGTGTTCTGTCCTACTGTTACTCTGATCAGTGTTCTGTCCTACTGTTGCTCTGATCAGTGTTCTGTCCTACTGTTGCTCTGATCGGTGTTCTGTCCTACTGTTACTCTGATCAGTGTTCTGTCCTACTGTTACTCTGCTCGGTGTTCTGTCCTACTGTTACTCTGATCAGTGTTCTGTCCTATTGTTACTCTGATCAGTGTTCTGTCCTATTGTTACTCTGATCAGTGTTCTGACCTACTGTTACTCTGCTCAGTGTTCTGTCCTACTGTTACTCTGCTCAATGTTCTGTCCTACTGTTGCTCTGATCAGTGTTCTGTCCTACTGTTACTCTGATCAGTGTTCTGTCCTACTGTTGCTCTGATCAGTGTTCTGTCCTACTGTTACTCTGATCAGTGTTCTGTCCTACTGTTACTCTGATCAGTGTTCTGCCCTAATGTTACTCTGATCAGTGTTCTGTCCTACTGTTACTCTTATCAGTGTTCTGTCCTACTGTTGCTCTGATCAGTGTTCTGTCCTACTGTTACTCTGATCAGTGTTCTGTCCTACTGTTGCTCTGATCAGTGTTCTGTCCTACTGTTACTCTGATCAGTGTTCTGTCCCACTGTTACTCTGATCAGTGTTCAGTCCTACTGTTACTCTGATCAGTGTTCTGTCCTACTGTTGCTCTGATCAGTGTTCTGTCCTACTGTTGCTCTGATCAGTGTTCTGTCCTACTGTTGCTCTGATCAGTGTTCAGTCCTACTGTTACTCTGATCAGTGTTCTGTCCTACTGTTACTCTGATCAGTGTTCTGTCCTACTGTTACTCTGCTCAGTGTTCTGTCCTACTGTTACTCTGATCAGTGTTCTGTCCTACTGTTACTCTGATCAGTGTTCTGTCCTACTGTTACTCTGATCAGTGTTCTGTCCTACTGTTACTCTGATCAGTGTTCTGTCCTACTGTTACTCTGATCAGTGTTCTGTCCTATTGTTACTCTGATCAGTGTTCTGCCCTACTGTTACTCTGATCAGTGTTCTGTCCTACTGTTACTCTGATCAGTGTTCTGTCCTATTGTTACTCTGATCAGTGTTCTGTCCTACTGTTACTCTGATCAGTGTTCTGTCCTACTGTTGTTCTGATCAGTGTTCTGTTCTACTGTTACTCTGATCAGTGTTCTGTCCTACTGTTGCTCTGATCAGTGTTCTGTCCTACTTTTGCTCTGATCAGTGTTCTGTCCTACTGTTACTCTGTTTAGTGTTCTTCCTACTGTTACTCTGATCAGTGTTCTGTCCTACTGTTGCTCCGATCAGTGTTCTGTCCTACTGTTGCTCTGATCAGTGTTCTGTCCTACTGTTGCTCTGATCAGTGTTCTGTCCTACTGTTGCTCTGATCAGTGTTCTGTCCTACTGTTACTCTGATCAGTGTTCTGTCCTACTGTTACTCTGCTCGGTGTTCTGTCCTACTGTTACTCTGATCAGTGTTCTGTCCTATTGTTACTCTGATCAGTGTTCTGTCCTACTGTTACTCTGCTCAGTGTTCTGTCCTACTGTTACTCTGCTCAGTGTTCTGTCCTACTGTTGCTCTGATCAGTGTTCTGTCCTACTGTTACTCTGATCAGTGTTCTGTCCTACTGTTGCTCTGATCAGTGTTCTGTCCTACTGTTACTCTGATCAGTGTTCTGTCCTACTGTTACTCTGATCAGTGTTCTGTCCTACTGTTACTCTGATCAGTGTTCTGTCCTACTGTTCCTCTGATCAGTGTTCTGTCCTACTGTTGCTCTGATCAGTGTTCTGTCCTACTGTTACTCTGATCAGTGTTCTGTCCTACTGTTGCTCTGATCAGTGTTCTGTCCTACTGTTACTCTTTCAGTGTTCTGTCCTACTGTTACTCTGATCAGTGTTCTGTCCTACTGTTACTCTGATCAGTGTTCTGTCCTACTGTTACTCTGCTCAGTGTACTGTCCTACTGTTACTCTGATCAGTGTTCTGTCCTACTGTTACTCTGATCAGTGTTCTGTCCTACTGTTACTCTGATCAGTGTTCTGTCCTACTGTTACTCTGATCAGTGTTCTGTCCTACTGTTACTCTGATCAGTGTTCTGTCCTACTGTTACTCTGATCAGTGTTCTGTCCTATTGTTACTCTGATCAGTGTTCTGTCCTACTGTTACTCTGATCAGTGTTCTGTCCTACTGTTACTCTGATCAGTGTTCTGTCCTACTGTTACTCTGATCAGTGTTCTGTCCTACTGTTACTCTGATCAGTGTTCTGTCCTACTGTTACTCTGATCAGTGTTCTGTCCTACTGTTGCTCTGATCAGTGTTCTGTCCTACTGTTGCTCTGATCAGTGTTCTGCCCTACTGTTACTCTGATCAGTGTTCTGTACTACTGTTGCTCTGATCAGTGTTCTGTCCTACTGTTGCTCTGATCAGTGTTCTGTCCTACTGTTGCTCTGATCAGTGTTCTGTCCTACTGTTACTCTGATCAGTGTTCTGTCCTACTGTTGCTCTGATCAGTGTTCTGTCCTACTGTTACTCTGATCAGTGTTCTGTCCTAATGTTACTCTGATCAGTGTTCTGTCCTAATGTTGCTCTGATCAGTGTTCTGTCCTACTGTTACTCTGATCAGTGTTCTGTCCTACTGTTACTCTGATCAGTGTTCTGTCCTACTGTTGCTCTGATCGGTGTTCTGTCCTACTGTTGCTCTGATCGGTGTTCTGTCCTACTGTTACTCTGATCAGTGTTCTGTCCTACTGTTACTCTGCTCGGTGTTCTGTCCTATTGTTACTCTGATCAGTGTTCTGTCCTACTGTTACTCTGATCAGTGTTCTGTCCTACTGTTACTCTGCTCAGTGTTCTGTCCTACTGTTACTCTGCTCAGTGTTCTGTCCTACTGTTGCTCTGATCAGTGTTCTGTCCTACTGTTACTCTGATCAGTGTTCTGTCCTACTGTTGCTCTGATCAGTGTTCTGTCCTACTGTTACTCTGATCAGTGTTCTGTCCTACTGTTACTCTGATCAGTGTTCTGCCCTACTGTTACTCTGATCAGTGTTCTGTCCTACTGTTACTCTTATCAGTGTTCTGTCCTACTGTTGCTCTGATCAGTGTTCTGTCCTACTGTTACTCTGATCAGTGTTCTGTCCTACTGTTGCTCTGATCAGTGTTCTGTCCTACTGTTACTCTGATCAGTGTTCTGTCCCACTGTTACTCTGATCAGTGTTCAGTCCTACTGTTACTCTGATCAGTGTTCTGTCCCACTGTTGCTCTGATCAGTGTTCTGTCCTACTGTTGCTCTGATCAGTGTTCAGTCCTACTGTTACTCTGATCAGTGTTCTGTCCTACTGTTACTCTGATCAGTGTTCTGTCCTACTGTTACTCTGCTCAGTGTTCTGTCCTACTGTTACTCTGATCAGTGTTCTGTCCTACTGTTACTCTGATCAGTGTTCTGTCCTACTGTTACTCTGATCAGTGTTCTGTCCTACTGTTACTCTGATCAGTGTTCTGTCCTACTGTTACTCTGATCAGTGTTCTGTCCTACTGTTACTCTGATCAGTGTTCTGTCCTATTGTTACTCTGATCAGTGTTCTGTCCTACTGTTACTCTGATCAGTGTTCTGTCCTACTGTTACTCTGATCAGTGTTCTGTCCTATTGTTACTCTGATCAGTGTTCTGTCCTACTGTTACTCTGATCAGTGTTCTGTCCTACTGTTGTTCTGATCAGTGTTCTGTTCTACTGTTACTCTGATCAGTGTTCTGTCCTACTGTTGCTCTGATCAGTGTTCTGTCCTACTTTTGCTCTGATCAGTGTTCTGTCCTACTGTTACTCTGTTTAGTGTTCTTCCTACTGTTACTCTGATCAGTGTTCTGTCCTACTGTTGCTCCGATCAGTGTTCTGTCCTACTGTTGCTCTGATCAGTGTTCTGTCCTACTGTTGCTCTGATCAGTGTTCTGTCCTACTGTTGCTCTGATCAGTGTTCTGTCCTACTGTTACTCTGATCAGTGTTCTGTCCTACTGTTGCTCTGATCAGTGTTCTGTCCTACTGTTACTCTGATCAGTGTTCTGTCCTACTGTTACTCTGATCAGTGTTCTGTCCTAATGTTACTCTGATCAGTGTTCTGTCCTACTGTTGCTCTGATCAGTGTTCTGTCCTACTGTTGCTCTGATCAGTGTACTGTCCTACTGTTACTCTGATCAGTGTTCTGTCCTACTGTTGCTCTGATCAGTGTTCTGTCCTACTGTTACTCTGATCAGTGTTCTGTCCTACTGTTGCTCTGATCAGTGTTCTGTCCTACTGTTGCTCTGATCAGTGTTCTGTCCTACTGTTGCTCTGATCAGTGTTCTGTCCTACTGTTACTCTGATCAGTGTTCTGTCCTACTGTTGCTCTGATCAGTGTTCTGTCCTACTGTTACTCTGATCAGTGTTCTGTCCTACTGTTGCTCTGATCAGTGTTCTGTCCTACTGTTACTCTGATCAGTGTTCAGTCCTACTGTTACTCTGATCAGTGTTCTGTCCTACTGTAACTCTGATCAGTGTTCTGTCCTACTGTTACTCTGTTCAGTGTTCTGTCCTACTGCTGCTCTGATCAGTGTTCTGTCCTACTGTTGCTCTGATCAGTGTTCTGTCCTACTGTTACTCTGCTCAGTGTTCTGTCCTACTGTTACTCTGATCAGTGTTCTGTCCTACTGTTGCTCTGATCAGTGTTCTGTCCTACTGTTACTCTGATCAGTGTTCTGTCCCACTGTTACTCAGATCAGTGTTCAGTCCTACTGTTACTCTGATCAGTGTTCTGTCCTACTGTTGCTCTGATCAGTGTTCTGTCCTACTGTTGCTCTGATCAGTGTTCTGTCCTACTGTTGCTCTGATCAGTGTTCAGTCCTACTGTTACTCTGCTCAGTGTTCTGTCCTACTGTTACTCTGATCAGTGTTCTGTCCTACTGTTGCTCTGATCAGTGTTCTGTCATACTGTTACTCTGATCAGTGTTCTGTCCTACTGTTACTCTGATCAGTGTTCTGTCCTACTGTTGCTCTGATCAGTGTTCTGTCCTACTGTTGCTCTGATCAGTGTTCTGTCCTACTGTTGCTCTGATCAGTGTTCTGTCCTACTGTTACTCTGATCAGTGTTCTGTCCTACTGTTGCTCTGATCAGTGTTCTGTCCTACTGTTACTCTGCTCAGTGTTCTGTCCTACTGTTACTCTGATCAGTGTTCTGTCCTACTGTTGCTCTGATCAGTGTCCTGTCCCACTGTTACTCTGATCAGTGTTCTGTCCCACTGTTACTCTGATCAGTGTTCAGTCCTACTGTTACTCCGATCAGTGTTCTGTCCTACTGATGCTCTGATCAGTGTTCTGTCCTACTGTTGCTCTGATCAGTGTTCTGTCCTACTGTTGCTCTGATCAGTGTTCAGTCCTACTGTTACTCTGATCAGTGTTCTGTCCTACTGTTACTCTGATCAGTGTTCTGTCCTACTGTTACTCTGCTCAGTGTTCTGTCCTACTGTTACTCTGATCAGTGTTCTGTCCTACTGTTGCTCTGATCAGTGTTCTGTCCTACTGTTGCTCTGATCAGTGTTCTGTCCTACTGTTACTCTGATCAGTGTTCTGTCCTACTGTTACTCTGTTCAGTGTTCTGTCCTACTGCTGCTCTGATCAGTGTTCTGTCCTACTGTTGCTCTGATCAGTGTTCTGTCCTACTGTTACTCTGATCAGTGTTCTGTCCTACTGTTACTCTGATCAGTGTTCTGTCCTACTGTTACTCTGCTCAGTGTTCTGTCCTACTGTTACTCTGATCAGTATTCTGTCCTACTGTTGCTCTGATCAGTGTTTTGTCATACTGTTACTCTGATCAGTGTTCTGTCCTACTGTTACTCTGATCAGTGTTCTGTCCTACTGTTGCTCTGATCAGTGTTCTGTCCTACTGTTGCTCTGATCAGTGTTCTGTCCTACTGTTACTCTGATCAGTGTTCTGTCCTAATGTTACTCTGATCAGTGTTCTGTCCTACTGTTGCTCTGATCAGTGTTCTGTCCTACTGTTGCTCTGATCAGTGTTCTGTCCTACTGTTACTCTGATCAGTGTTCTGTCCTACTGTTGCTCTGATCAGTGTTCTGTCCTACTGTTACTCTGATCAGTGTTCTGTCCTACTGTTGCTCTGATCAGTGTTCTGTCCTACTGTTACTCTGATCAGTGTTCAGTCCTACTGTTACTCTGATCAGTGTTCTTTCCTACTGTTACTCTGATCAGTGTTCTGTCCTACTGTTACTCTGTTCAGTGTTCTGTCCTGCTGCTGCTCTGATCAGTGTTCTGTCCTACTGTTGCTCTGATCAGTGTTCTGTCCTACTGTTACTCTGCTCAGTGTTCTGTCCTACTGTTACTCTGATCAGTGTTCTGTCCTACTGTTACTCTGCTCAGTGTTCTGTCCTACTGTTACTCTGATCAGTGTTCTGTCCTACTGTTGCTCTGATCAGTGTTCTGTCCTACTGTTGCTCTGATCAGTGTTCTGTCCTACTGTTACTCTGATCAGTGTTCTGTCCCACTGTTACTCTGATCAGTGTTCAGTCCTACTGTTACTCCGATGAGTGTTCTGTCCTACTGTTGCTCTGATCAGTGTTCTGTCCTACTGTTGCTCTGATCAGTGTTCTGTCCTACTGTTGCTCTGATCAGTGTTCAGTCCTACTGTTACTCTGATCAGTGTTCTGTCCTACTGTTACTCTGATCAGTGTTCTGTCCTACAGTTACTCTGCTCAGTGTTCTGTCCTACTGTTACTCTGATCAGTGTTCTGTCCTACTGTTGCTCTGATCAGTGTTTTGTCATACTGTTACTCTGATCAGTGTTCTGTCCTACTGTTACTCTGATCAGTGTTCTGTCCTACTGTTGCTCTGATCAGTGTTCTGTCCTACTGTTACTCTGATCAGTGTTCTGTCCTACTGTTGCTCTGATCAGTGTTCTGTCCTACTGTTACTCTGATCAGTGTTCAGTCCTACTGTTACTCTGATCAGTGTTCTGTCCCACTGTTACTCTGATCAGTGTTCAGTCCTACTGTTACTCTGATCAGTGTTCTGTCCTACAGTTACTCTGCTCAGTGTTCTGTCCTACTGTTACTCTGATCAGTGTTCTGTCCTACTGTTGCTCTGATCAGTGTTTTGTCATACTGTTACTCTGATCAGTGTTCTGTCCTACTGTTACTCTGATCAGTGTTCTGTCCTACTGTTGCTCTGATCAGTGTTCTGTCCTACTGTTACTCTGATCAGTGTTCTGTCCTACTGTTGCTCTGATCAGTGTTCTGTCCTACTGTTACTCTGATCAGTGTTCAGTCCTACTGTTACTCTGATCAGTGTTCTGTCCTACTGTAACTCTGATCAGTGTTCTGTCCTACTGTTACTCTGTTCAGTGTTCTGTCCTACTGCTGCTCTGATCAGTGTTCTGTCCTACTGTTGCTCTGATCAGTGTTCTGTCCTACTGTTACTCTGCTCAGTGTTCTGTCCTACTGTTACTCTGATCAGTGTTCTGTCCTACTGTTACTCTGCTCAGTGTTCTGTCCTACTGTTACTCTGATCAGTGTTCTGTCCTACTGTTGCTCTGATCAGTGTTCTGTCCTACTGTTACTCTGATCAGTGTTCTGTCCCACTGTTACTCTGATCAGTGTTCAGTCCTACTGTTACTCTGATCAGTGTTCTGTCCTACTGTTGCTCTGATCAGTGTTCTGTCCTACTGTTGCTCTGATCAGTGTTCTGTCCTACTGTTGCTCTGATCAGTGTTCAGTCCTACTGTTGCTCTGATCAGTGTTCTGTCCTACTGTTACTCTGATCAGTGTTCTGTCCTACTGTTACTCTGATCAGTGTTCTGTCCTACTGTTACTCTGTTCAGTGTTCTGTCCTACTGCTGCTCTGATCAGTGTTCTGTCCTACTGTTGCTCTGATCAGTGTTCTGTCCTACTGTTACTCTGATCAGTGTTCTGTCCTACTGTTACTCTGATCAGTGTTCTGTCCTACTGTTACTCTGCTCAGTGTTCTGTCCTACTGTTACTCTGATCAGTGTTCTGTCCTACTGTTGCTCTCATCAGTGTTTTGTCATACTGTTACTCTGATCAGTGTTCTGTCCTACTGTTACTCTGATCAGTGTTCTGTCCTACTGTTGCTCTGATCAGTGTTCTGTCCTACTGTTGCTCTGATCAGTGTTCTGTCCTACTGTTACTCTGCTCAGTGTTCTGTCCTAATGTTACTCTGATCAGTGTTCTGTCCTACTGTTGCTCTGATCAGTGTTCTGTCCTACTGTTGCTCTGATCAGTGTTCTGTCCTACTGTTACTCTGATCAGTGTTCTGTCCTACTGTTGCTCTGATCAGTGTTCTGTCCTACTGTTGCTCTGATCAGTGTTCTGTCCTACTGTTACTCTGCTCAGTGTTCTGTCCTACTGTTACTCTGATCAGTGTTCTGTCCTACTGTTACTCTGCTCAGTGTTCTGTCCTACTGTTACTCTGATCAGTGTTCTGTCCTACTGTTGCTCTGATCAGTGTTCTGTCCTACTGTTGCTCTGATCAGTGTTCGGTCCTACTGTTACTCTGATCAGTGTTCTGTCCCACTGTTACTCTGATCAGTGTTCGGTCCTACTGTTACTCCGATGAGTGTTCTGTCCTACTGTTGCTCTGATCAGTGTTCTGTCCTACTGTTGCTCTGATCAGTGTTCTGTCCTACTGTTGCTCTGATCAGTGTTCAGTCCTACTGTTACTCTGATCAGTGTTCTGTCCTACTGTTACTCTGATCAGTGTTCTGTCCTACAGTTACTCTGCTCAGTGTTCTGTCCTACTGTTACTCTGATCAGTGTTCTGTCCTACTGTTGCTCTGATCAGTGTTTTGTCATACTGTTACTCTGATCAGTGTTCTGTCCTACTGTTACTCTGATCAGTGTTCTGTCCTACTGTTGCTCTGATCAGTGTTCTGTCCTACTGTTGCTCTGATCAGTGTTCTGTCCTACTGTTACTCTGATCAGTGTTCTGTCCTACTGTTGCTCTGATCAGTGTTCTGTCCTACTGTTACTCTGATCAGTGTTCTGTCCTACTGTTACTCTGATCAGTGTTCTGTCCTACTGTTACTCTGATCAGTGTTCTGTCCTACTGTTACTCTGATCAGTGTTCTGTCCTACTGTTGCTCTGATCAGTGTTCTGTCCTACTGTTGCTCTGATCAGTGTTCTGTCCTACTATTACTCTGATCAGAGTTCTGTCCTACTGTTGCTCTGATCAGTGTTCTGTCCTACTGTTACTCTGATCAGTGTTCTGTTCTACTGTTACTCTGATCAGTGTTCTGTAGTACTGTTGCTCTGTTCAGTGTTCTGTCCTACTGTTGCTCTGATCAGTGTTCTGTCCTACTGTTACTCTGATCAGTATTCTGTCCTACTGTTACTCTGATCAGTGTTCTGTCCTACTGTTACTCTGCTCAGTGTTCTGTCCTACTGTTACTCTGATCAGTGTTCTGTCCTACTGTTGCTCTGATCAGTGTTCTGTCCTACTGTTACTCTGATCAGTGTTCTGTCCCACTGTTACTCTGATCAGTGTTCAGTCCTACTGTTACTCCGATCAGTGTTCTGTCCTACTGATGCTCTGATCAGTGTTCTGTCCTACTGTTGCTCTGATCAGTGTTCAGTCCTACTGTTACTCTGATCAGTGTTCTGTCCTACTGTTACTCTGATCAGTGTTCTGTCCTACTGTTACTCTGCTCAGTGTTCTGTCCTACTGTTACTCTGATCAGTGTTCTGTCCTACTGTTGCTCTGATCAGTGTTCTGTCCTACTGTTGCTCTGACCAGTGTTCTGTCCTACTGTTACTCTGATCAGTGTTCTGTCCTACTGTTACTCTGTTCAGTGTTCTGTCCTACTGCTGCTCTGATCAGTGTTCTGTCCTACTGTTGCTCTGATCAGTGTTCTGTCCTACTGTTACTCTGATCAGTGTTCTGTCCTACTGTTACTCTGATCAGTGTTCTGTCCTACTGTTACTCTGCTCAGTGTTCTGTCCTACTGTTACTCTGATCAGTATTCTGTCCTACTGTTGCTCTGATCAGTGTTCTGTCCTACTGTTGCTCTGATCAGTGTTCTGTCCTACTGTTACTCTGATCAGTGTTCTGTCCTACTGTTGCTCTGATCAGTGTTCTGTCCTACTGTTACTCTGATCAGTGTTCTGTCCTACTGTTACTCTGATCAGTGTTCTGTCCTACTGTTACTCTGATCAGTGTTCTGTCCTACTGTTACTCTGATCAGTGTTCTGTCCTACTGTTGCTCTGATCAGTGTTCTGTCCTACTGTTGCTCTGATCAGTGTTCTGTCCTACTATTACTCTGATCAGAGTTCTGTCCTACTGTTGCTCTGATCAGTGTTCTGTCCTACTGTTGCTCTGATCAGTGTTCTGTTCTACTGTTACTCTGATCAGTGTTCTGTAGTACTGTTGCTCTGATCAGTGTTCTGTCCTACTGTTGCTCTGATCAGTGTTCTGTCCTATTGTTGCTCTGATCAGTGTTCTGTCCTACTGTTACTCTGATCAGTGTTCTGTCCTACTGTTACTCTGATCAGTGTTCTGTCCTACTGTTACTCTGCTCAGTGTTCTGTCCTACTGTTACTCTGATCAGTGTTCTGTCCTACTGTTGCTCTGATCAGTGTTCTGTCCTACTGTTACTCTGATCAGTGTTCTGTCCCACTGTTACTCTGATCAGTGTTCAGTCCTACTGTTACTCCGATCAGTGTTCTGTCCTACTGATGCTCTGATCAGTGTTCTGTCCTACTGTTGCTCTGATCAGTGTTCTGTCCTACTGTTACTCTGATCAGTGTTCAGTCCTACTGTTACTCTGATCAGTGTTCTGTCCTACTGTTACTCTGATCAGTGTTCTGTCCTACTGTTACTCTGCTCAGTGTTCTGTCCTACTGTTACTCTGATCAGTGTTCTGTCCTACTGTTGCTCTGATCAGTGTTCTGTCCTACTGTTGCTCTGATCAGTGTTCTGTCCTACTGTTACTCTGATCAGTGTTCTGTCCTACTGTTACTCTGTTCAGTGTTCTGTCCTACTGCTGCTCTGATCAGTGTTCTGTCCTACTGTTGCTCTGATCAGTGTTCTGTCCTACTGTTACTCTGATCAGTGTTCTGTCCTACTGTTACTCTGATCAGTGTTCTGTCCTACTGTTACTCTGCTCAGTGTTCTGTCCTACTGTTACTCTGATCAGTATTCTGTCCTACTGTTGCTCTGATCAGTGTTTTGTCATACTGTTACTCTGATCAGTGTTCTGTCCTACTGTTACTCTGATCAGTGTTCTGTCCTACTGTTGCTCTGATCAGTGTTCTGTCCTACTGTTGCTCTGATCAGTGTTCTGTCCTACTGTTACTCTGATCAGTGTTCTGTCCTAATGTTACTCTGATCAGTGTTCTGTCCTACTGTTGCTCTGATCAGTGTTCTGTCCTACTGTTGCTCTGATCAGTGTTCTGTCCTACTGTTACTCTGCTCAGTGTTCTGTCCTACTGTTACTCTGATCAGTGTTCTGTCCTACTGTTACTCTGCTCAGTGTTCTGTCCTACTGTTACTCTGATCAGTGTTCTGTCCTACTGTTGCTCTGATCAGTGTTCTGTCCTACTGTTGCTCTGATCAGTGTTCTGTCCTACTGTTACTCTGATCAGTGTTCTGTCCCACTGTTACTCTGATCAGTGTTCAGTCCTACTGTTACTCCGATGAGTGTTCTGTCCTACTGTTGCTCTGATCAGTGTTCTGTCCTACTGTTGCTCTGATCAGTGTTCTGTCCTACTGTTGCTCTGATCAGTGTTCAGTCCTACTGTTACTCTGATCAGTGTTCTGTCCTACTGTTACTCTGATCAGTGTTCTGTCCTACAGTTACTCTGCTCAGTGTTCTGTCCTACTGTTACTCTGATCAGTGTTCTGTCCTACTGTTGCTCTGATCAGTGTTTTGTCATACTGTTACTCTGATCAGTGTTCTGTCCTACTGTTACTCTGATCAGTGTTCTGTCCTACTGTTGCTCTGATCAGTGTTCTGTCCTACTGTTACTCTGATCAGTGTTCTGTCCTACTGTTGCTCTGATCAGTGTTCTGTCCTACTGTTACTCTGATCAGTGTTCAGTCCTACTGTTACTCTGATCAGTGTTCTGTCCTACTGTAACTCTGATCAGTGTTCTGTCCTACTGTTACTCTGTTCAGTGTTCTGTCCTACTGCTGCTCTGATCAGTGTTCTGTCCTACTGTTGCTCTGATCAGTGTTCTGTCCTACTGTTACTCTGCTCAGTGTTCTGTCCTACTGTTACTCTGATCAGTGTTCTGTCCTACTGTTACTGCTCAGTGTTCTGTCCTACTGTTACTCTGATCAGCGTTCTGTCCTACTGTTGCTCTGATCAGTGTTCTGTCCTACTGTTACTCTGATCAGTGTTCTGTACCACTGTTACTCTGATCAGTGTTCAGTCCTACTGTTACTCTGATCAGTGTTCTGTCCTACTGTTGCTCTGATCAGTGTTCTGTCCTACTGTTGCTCTGATCAGTGTTCTGTCCTACTGTTGCTCTGATCAGTGTTCAGTCCTACTGTTGCTCTGATCAGTGTTCTGTCCTACTGTTACTCTGATCAGTGTTCTGTCCTACTGTTACTCTGATCAGTGTTCTGTCCTACTGTTACTCTGTTCAGTGTTCTGTCCTACTGCTGCTCTGATCAGTGTTCTGTCCTACTGTTGCTCTGATCAGTGTTCTGTCCTACTGTTACTCTGCTCAGTGTTCTGTCCTACTGTTACTCTGATCAGTGTTCTGTCCTACTGTTACTCTGCTCAGTGTTCTGTCCTACTGTTACTCTGATCAGTGTTCTGTCCTACTGTTGCTCTGATCAGTGTTCTGTCCTACTGTTGCTCTGATCAGTGTTCTGTCCTACTGTTACTCTGATCAGTGTTCTGTCCCACTGTTACTCTGATCAGTGTTCAGTCCTACTGTTACTCCGATGAGTGTTCTGTCCTACTGTTGCTCTGATCAGTGTTCTGTCCTACTGTTGCTCTGATCAGTGTTCTGTCCTACTGTTGCTCTGATCAGTGTTCAGTCCTACTGTTACTCTGATCAGTGTTCTGTCCTACTGTTACTCTGATCAGTGTTCTGTCCTACAGTTACTCTGCTCAGTGTTCTGTCCTACTGTTACTCTGATCAGTGTTCTGTCCTACTGTTGCTCTGATCAGTGTTTTGTCATACTGTTACTCTGATCAGTGTTCTGTCCTACTGTTAATCTGATCAGTGTTCTGTCCTACTGTTGCTCTGATCAGTGTTCTGTCCTACTGTTACTCTGATCAGTGTTCTGTCCTACTGTTGCTCTGATCAGTGTTCTGTCCTACTGTTACTCTGATCAGTGTTCAGTCCTACTGTAACTCTGATCAGTATTCTGTCATACTGTTACTCTGTTCAGTGTTCTGTCCTACTGCTGCTCTGATCAGTGTTCTGTCCTACTGTTGCTCTGATCAGTGTTCTGTCCTACTGTTACTCTGCTCAGTGTTCTGTCCTACTGTTACTCTGATCAGTGTTCTGTCCTACTGTTACTCTGCTCAGTGTTCTGTCCTACTGTTACTCTGATCAGTGTTCTGTCCTACTGTTGCTCTGATCAGTGTTCTGTCCTACTGTTACTCTGATCAGTGTTCTGTCCCACTGTTACTCTGATCAGTGTTCAGTCCTACTGTTACTCTGATCAGTGTTCTGTCCTACTGTTGCTCTGATCAGTGTTCTGTCCTACTGTTGCTCTGATCAGTGTTCTGTCCTACTGTTGCACTGATCAGTGTTCAGTCCTACTGTTGCTCTGATCAGTGTTCTGTCCTACTGTTACTCTGATCAGTGTTCTGTCCTACTGTTACTCTGATCAGTGTTCTGTCCTACTGTTACTCTGTTCAGTGTTCTGTCCTACTGCTGCTCTGATCAGTGTTCTGTCCTACTGTTGCTCTGATCAGTGTTCTGTCCTACTGTTACTCTGATCAGTGTTCTGTCCTACTGTTACTCTGATCAGTGTTCTGTCCTACTGTTACTCTGCTCAGTGTTCTGTCCTACTGTTACTCTGATCAGTGTTCTGTCCTACTGTTGCTCTCATCAGTGTTTTGTCATACTGTTACTCTGATCAGTGTTCTGTCCTACTGTTACTCTGATCAGTGTTCTGTCCTACTGTTGCTCTGATCAGTGTTCTGTCCTACTGTTGCTCTGATCAGTGTTCTGTCCTACTGTTACTCTGCTCAGTGTTCTGTCCTAATGTTACTCTGATCAGTGTTCTGTCCTACTTTTGCTCTGATCAGTGTTCTGTCCTACTGTTGCTCTGATCAGTGTTCTGTCCTACTGTTACTCTGATCAGTGTTCTGTCCTACTGTTGCTCTGATCAGTGTTCTGTCCTACTGTTGCTCTGATCAGTGTTCTGTCCTACTGTTACTCTGCTCAGTGTTCTGTCCTACTGTTACTCTGATCAGTGTTCTGTCCTACTGTTACTCTGCTCAGTGTTCTGTCCTACTGTTGCTCTGATCAGTGTTCTGTCCTACTGTTGCTCTGATCAGTGTTCTGTCCTACTGTTGCTCTGATCAGTGTTCTGTCCTACTGTTACTCTGATCAGTGTTCTGTCCCACTGTTACTCTGATCAGTGTTCAGTCCTACTGTTACTCCGATGAGTGTTCTGTCCTACTGTTGCTCTGATCAGTGTTCTGTCCTACTGTTGCTCTGATCAGTGTTCTGTCCCACTGTTGCTCTGATCAGTGTTCAGTCCTACTGTTACTCTGATCAGTGTTCTGTCCTACTGTTGCTCTGATCAGTGTTCTGTCCTACTGTTGCTCTGATCAGTGTTCTGTCCTACTGTTGCACTGATCAGTGTTCAGTCCTACTGTTGCTCTGATCAGTGTTCTGTCCTACTGTTACTCTGATCAGTGTTCTGTCCTACTGTTACTCTGATCAGTGTTCTGTCCTACTGTTACTCTGTTCAGTGTTCTGTCCTACTGCTGCTCTGATCAGTGTTCTGTCCTACTGTTGCTCTGATCAGTGTTCTGTCCTACTGTTACTCTGATCAGTGTTCTGTCCTACTGTTACTCTGATCAGTGTTCTGTCCTACTGTTACTCTGCTCAGTGTTCTGTCCTACTGTTACTCTGATCAGTGTTCTGTCCTACTGTTGCTCTCATCAGTGTTTTGTCATACTGTTACTCTGATCAGTGTTATGTCCTACTGTTACTCTGATCAGTGTTCTGTCCTACTGTTGCTCTGATCAGTGTTCTGTCCTACTGTTGCTCTGATCAGTGTTCTGTCCTACTGTTACTCTGCTCAGTGTTCTGTCCTAATGTTACTCTGATCAGTGTTCTGTCCTACTTTTGCTCTGATCAGTGTTCTGTCCTACTGTTGCTCTGATCAGTGTTCTGTCCTACTGTTACTCTGATCAGTGTTCTGTCCTACTGTTGCTCTGATCAGTGTTCTGTCCTACTGTTGCTCTGATCAGTGTTCTGTCCTACTGTTACTCTGCTCAGTGTTCTGTCCTACTGTTACTCTGATCAGTGTTCTGTCCTACTGTTACTCTGCTCAGTGTTCTGTCCTACTGTTACTCTGATCAGTGTTCTGTCCTACTGTTGCTCTGATCAGTGTTCTGTCCTACTGTTGCTCTGATCAGTGTTCTGTCCTACTGTTACTCTGATCAGTGTTCTGTCCCACTGTTACTCTGATCAGTGTTCAGTCCTACTGTTACTCCGATGAGTGTTCTGTCCTACTGTTGCTCTGATCAGTGTTCTGTCCTACTGTTGCTCTGATCAGTGTTCTGTCCCACTGTTGCTCTGATCAGTGTTCAGTCCTACTGTTGCTCTGATCAGTGTTCTGTCCTACTGTTACTCTGATCAGTGTTCTGTCCTACAGTTACTCTGCTCAGTGTTCTGTCCTACTGTTACTCTGATCAGTGTTCTGTCCTACTGTTGCTCTGATCAGTGTTTTGTCATACTGTTACTCTGATCAGTGTTCTGTCCTACTGTTACTCTGATCAGTGTTCTGTCCTACTGTTACTCTGATCGGTGTTCTGTCCTACTGTTGCTCTGATCAGTGTTCTGTCCTACTGTTACTCTGATCAGTGTTCTGTCCTACTGTTGCTCTGATCAGTGTTCTGTCCTACTGTTACTCTGATCAGTGCTCTGTCCTACTGTTGCTCTGATCAGTGTTCTGTCCTACTGTTACTCTGATCAGTGTTCAGTCCTACTGTTACTCTGATCAGTGTTCTGTCCTACTGTAACTCTGATCAGTGTTCTGTCCTACTGTTACTCTGTTCAGTGTTCTGTCCTACTGCTGCTCTGATCAGTGTTCTGTCCTACTGTTGCTCTGATCAGTGTTCTGTCCTACTGTTACTCTGCTCAGTGTTCTGTCCTACTGTTACTCTGATCAGTGTTCTGTCCTACTGTTACTCTGCTCAGTGTTCTGTCCTACTGTTACTCTGATCAGTGTTCTGTCCTACTGTTGCTCTGATCAGTGTTCTGTCCTACTGTTACTCTGATCAGTGTTCTGTCCCACTGTTACTCTGATCAGTGTTCAGTCCTACTGTTACTCTGATCAGTGTTCTGTCCTACTGTTGCTCTGATCAGTATTCTGTCCTACTGTTGCTCTGATCAGTGTTCTGTCCTACTGTTGCTCTGATCAGTGTTCAGTCCTACTGTTACTCTGCTCAGTGTTCTGTCCTACTGTTACTCTGATCAGTGTTCTGTCCTACTGTTGCTCTGATCAGTGTTCTGTCATACTGTTACTCTGATCAGTGTTCTGTCCTACTGTTACTCTGATCAGTGTTCTGTCCCACTGTTACTCTGATCAGTGTTCAGTCCTACTGTTACTCTGATCAGTGTTCTGTCCTACTGTTGCTCTGATCAGTGTTCTGTCCTACTGTTGCTCTGATCAGTGTTCAGTCCTACTGTTGCTCTGATCAGTGTTCTGTCCTACTGTTACTCTGATCAGTGTTCTGTCCTACTGTTACTCTGATCAGTGTTCTGTCCTACTGTTTCTCTGTTCAGTGTTCTGTCCTACTGCTGCTCTGATCAGTGTTCTGTCCTACTGTTGCTCTGATCAGTGTTCAGTCCTACTGTTACTCCGATGAGTGTTCTGTCCTACTGTTGCTCTGATCAGTGTTCTGTCCTACTGTTGCTCTGATCAGTGTTCAGTCCTACTGTTACTCTGATCAGTGTTCTGTCCTACTGTTACTCTGATCAGTGTTCTGTCCTACAGTTACTCTGCTCAGTGTTCTGTCCTACTGTTACTCTGATCAGTGTTCTGTCCTACTGTTGCTCTGATCAGTGTTTTGTCATACTGTTACTCTGATCAGTGTTCTGTCCTACTGTTACTCTGATCAGTGTTCTGTCCTACTGTTGCTCTGATCAGTGTTCTGTCCTACTGTTGCTCTGATCAGTGTTCTGTCCTACTGTTACTCTGATCAGTGTTCTGTCCTACTGTTGCTCTGATCAGTGTTCTGTCCTACTGTTACTCTGATCAGTGTTCTGTCCTACTGTTACTCTGATCAGTGTTCTGTCCTACTGTTACTCTGATCAGTGTTCTGTCCTACTGTTGCTCTGATCAGTGTTCTGTCCTACTGTTGCTCTGATCAGTGTTCTGTCCTACTGTTGCTCTGATCAGTGTTCAGTCCTACTGTTACTCTGATCAGTGTTCTGTCCTACTGTTACTCTGATCAGTGTTCTGTCCTACAGTTACTCTGCTCAGTGTTCTGTCCTACTGTTACTCTGATCAGTGTTCTGTCCTACTGTTGCTCTGATCAGTGTTTTGTCATACTGTTACTCTGATCAGTGTTCTGTCCTACTGTTAATCTGATCAGTGTTCTGTCCTACTGTTGCTCTGATCAGTGTTCTGTCCTACTGTTACTCTGATCAGTGTTCTGTCCTACTGTTGCTCTGATCAGTGTTCTGTCCTACTGTTACTCTGATCAGTGTTCAGTCCTACTGTAACTCTGATCAGTATTCTGTCATACTGTTACTCTGTTCAGTGTTCTGTCCTACTGCTGCTCTGATCAGTGTTCTGTCCTACTGTTGCTCTGATCAGTGTTCTGTCCTACTGTTACTCTGCTCAGTGTTCTGTCCTACTGTTACTCTGATCAGTGTTCTGTCCTACTGTTACTCTGCTCAGTGTTCTGTCCTACTGTTACTCTGATCAGTGTTCTGTCCTACTGTTGCTCTGATCAGTGTTCTGTCCTACTGTTACTCTGATCAGTGTTCTGTCCCACTGTTACTCTGATCAGTGTTCAGTCCTACTGTTACTCTGATCAGTGTTCTGTCCTACTGTTGCTCTGATCAGTGTTCTGTCCTACTGTTGCTCTGATCAGTGTTCTGTCCTACTGTTGCACTGATCAGTGTTCAGTCCTACTGTTGCTCTGATCAGTGTTCTGTCCTACTGTTACTCTGATCAGTGTTCTGTCCTACTGTTACTCTGATCAGTGTTCTGTCCTACTGTTACTCTGTTCAGTGTTCTGTCCTACTGCTGCTCTGATCAGTGTTCTGTCCTACTGTTGCTCTGATCAGTGTTCTGTCCTACTGTTACTCTGATCAGTGTTCTGTCCTACTGTTACTCTGATCAGTGTTCTGTCCTACTGTTACTCTGCTCAGTGTTCTGTCCTACTGTTACTCTGATCAGTGTTCTGTCCTACTGTTGCTCTCATCAGTGTTTTGTCATACTGTTACTCTGATCAGTGTTCTGTCCTACTGTTACTCTGATCAGTGTTCTGTCCTACTGTTGCTCTGATCAGTGTTCTGTCCTACTGTTGCTCTGATCAGTGTTCTGTCCTACTGTTACTCTGCTCAGTGTTCTGTCCTAATGTTACTCTGATCAGTGTTCTGTCCTACTTTTGCTCTGATCAGTGTTCTGTCCTACTGTTGCTCTGATCAGTGTTCTGTCCTACTGTTACTCTGATCAGTGTTCTGTCCTACTGTTGCTCTGATCAGTGTTCTGTCCTACTGTTGCTCTGATCAGTGTTCTGTCCTACTGTTACTCTGCTCAGTGTTCTGTCCTACTGTTACTCTGATCAGTGTTCTGTCCTACTGTTACTCTGCTCAGTGTTCTGTCCTACTGTTGCTCTGATCAGTGTTCTGTCCTACTGTTGCTCTGATCAGTGTTCTGTCCTACTGTTGCTCTGATCAGTGTTCTGTCCTACTGTTACTCTGATCAGTGTTCTGTCCCACTGTTACTCTGATCAGTGTTCAGTCCTACTGTTACTCCGATGAGTGTTCTGTCCTACTGTTGCTCTGATCAGTGTTCTGTCCTACTGTTGCTCTGATCAGTGTTCTGTCCCACTGTTGCTCTGATCAGTGTTCAGTCCTACTGTTACTCTGATCAGTGTTCTGTCCTACTGTTGCTCTGATCAGTGTTCTGTCCTACTGTTGCTCTGATCAGTGTTCTGTCCTACTGTTGCACTGATCAGTGTTCAGTCCTACTGTTGCTCTGATCAGTGTTCTGTCCTACTGTTACTCTGATCAGTGTTCTGTCCTACTGTTACTCTGATCAGTGTTCTGTCCTACTGTTACTCTGTTCAGTGTTCTGTCCTACTGCTGCTCTGATCAGTGTTCTGTCCTACTGTTGCTCTGATCAGTGTTCTGTCCTACTGTTACTCTGATCAGTGTTCTGTCCTACTGTTACTCTGATCAGTGTTCTGTCCTACTGTTACTCTGCTCAGTGTTCTGTCCTACTGTTACTCTGATCAGTGTTCTGTCCTACTGTTGCTCTCATCAGTGTTTTGTCATACTGTTACTCTGATCAGTGTTATGTCCTACTGTTACTCTGATCAGTGTTCTGTCCTACTGTTGCTCTGATCAGTGTTCTGTCCTACTGTTGCTCTGATCAGTGTTCTGTCCTACTGTTACTCTGCTCAGTGTTCTGTCCTAATGTTACTCTGATCAGTGTTCTGTCCTACTTTTGCTCTGATCAGTGTTCTGTCCTACTGTTGCTCTGATCAGTGTTCTGTCCTACTGTTACTCTGATCAGTGTTCTGTCCTACTGTTGCTCTGATCAGTGTTCTGTCCTACTGTTGCTCTGATCAGTGTTCTGTCCTACTGTTACTCTGCTCAGTGTTCTGTCCTACTGTTACTCTGATCAGTGTTCTGTCCTACTGTTACTCTGCTCAGTGTTCTGTCCTACTGTTACTCTGATCAGTGTTCTGTCCTACTGTTGCTCTGATCAGTGTTCTGTCCTACTGTTGCTCTGATCAGTGTTCTGTCCTACTGTTACTCTGATCAGTGTTCTGTCCCACTGTTACTCTGATCAGTGTTCAGTCCTACTGTTACTCCGATGAGTGTTCTGTCCTACTGTTGCTCTGATCAGTGTTCTGTCCTACTGTTGCTCTGATCAGTGTTCTGTCCCACTGTTGCTCTGATCAGTGTTCAGTCCTACTGTTGCTCTGATCAGTGTTCTGTCCTACTGTTACTCTGATCAGTGTTCTGTCCTACAGTTACTCTGCTCAGTGTTCTGTCCTACTGTTACTCTGATCAGTGTTCTGTCCTACTGTTGCTCTGATCAGTGTTTTGTCATACTGTTACTCTGATCAGTGTTCTGTCCTACTGTTACTCTGATCAGTGTTCTGTCCTACTGTTACTCTGATCGGTGTTCTGTCCTACTGTTGCTCTGATCAGTGTTCTGTCCTACTGTTACTCTGATCAGTGTTCTGTCCTACTGTTGCTCTGATCAGTGTTCTGTCCTACTGTTACTCTGATCAGTGCTCTGTCCTACTGTTGCTCTGATCAGTGTTCTGTCCTACTGTTACTCTGATCAGTGTTCAGTCCTACTGTTACTCTGATCAGTGTTCTGTCCTACTGTAACTCTGATCAGTGTTCTGTCCTACTGTTACTCTGTTCAGTGTTCTGTCCTACTGCTGCTCTGATCAGTGTTCTGTCCTACTGTTGCTCTGATCAGTGTTCTGTCCTACTGTTACTCTGCTCAGTGTTCTGTCCTACTGTTACTCTGATCAGTGTTCTGTCCTACTGTTACTCTGCTCAGTGTTCTGTCCTACTGTTACTCTGATCAGTGTTCTGTCCTACTGTTGCTCTGATCAGTGTTCTGTCCTACTGTTACTCTGATCAGTGTTCTGTCCCACTGTTACTCTGATCAGTGTTCAGTCCTACTGTTACTCTGATCAGTGTTCTGTCCTACTGTTGCTCTGATCAGTATTCTGTCCTACTGTTGCTCTGATCAGTGTTCTGTCCTACTGTTGCTCTGATCAGTGTTCAGTCCTACTGTTACTCTGCTCAGTGTTCTGTCCTACTGTTACTCTGATCAGTGTTCTGTCCTACTGTTGCTCTGATCAGTGTTCTGTCATACTGTTACTCTGATCAGTGTTCTGTCCTACTGTTACTCTGATCAGTGTTCTGTCCCACTGTTACTCTGATCAGTGTTCAGTCCTACTGTTACTCTGATCAGTGTTCTGTCCTACTGTTGCTCTGATCAGTGTTCTGTCCTACTGTTGCTCTGATCAGTGTTCAGTCCTACTGTTGCTCTGATCAGTGTTCTGTCCTACTGTTACTCTGATCAGTGTTCTGTCCTACTGTTACTCTGATCAGTGTTCTGTCCTACTGTTTCTCTGTTCAGTGTTCTGTCCTACTGCTGCTCTGATCAGTGTTCTGTCCTACTGTTGCTCTGATCAGTGTTCAGTCCTACTGTTACTCCGATGAGTGTTCTGTCCTACTGTTGCTCTGATCAGTGTTCTGTCCTACTGTTGCTCTGATCAGTGTTCAGTCCTACTGTTACTCTGATCAGTGTTCTGTCCTACTGTTACTCTGATCAGTGTTCTGTCCTACAGTTACTCTGCTCAGTGTTCTGTCCTACTGTTACTCTGATCAGTGTTCTGTCCTACTGTTGCTCTGATCAGTGTTTTGTCATACTGTTACTCTGATCAGTGTTCTGTCCTACTGTTACTCTGATCAGTGTTCTGTCCTACTGTTGCTCTGATCAGTGTTCTGTCCTACTGTTGCTCTGATCAGTGTTCTGTCCTACTGTTACTCTGATCAGTGTTCTGTCCTACTGTTGCTCTGATCAGTGTTCTGTCCTACTGTTACTCTGATCAGTGTTCTGTCCTACTGTTACTCTGATCAGTGTTCTGTCCTACTGTTACTCTGATCAGTGTTCTGTCCTACTGTTACTCTGATCAGTGTTCTGTCCTACTGTTGCTCTGATCAGTGTTCTGTCCTACTGTTGCTCTGATCAGTGTTCTGTCCTACTATTACTCTGATCAGAGTTCTGTCCTACTGTTGCTCTGATCAGTGTTCTGTCCTACTGTTACTCTGATCAGTGTTCTGTTCTACTGTTACTCTGATCAGTGTTCTGTAGTACTGTTGCTCTGTTCAGTGTTCTGTCCTACTGTTGCTCTGATCAGTGTTCTGTCCTACTGTTACTCTGATCAGTATTCTGTCCTACTGTTACTCTGATCAGTGTTCTGTCCTACTGTTACTCTGCTCAGTGTTCTGTCCTACTGTTACTCTGATCAGTGTTCTGTCCTACTGTTGCTCTGATCAGTGTTCTGTCCTACTGTTACTCTGATCAGTGTTCTGTCCCACTGTTACTCTGATCAGTGTTCAGTCCTACTGTTACTCCGATCAGTGTTCTGTCCTACTGATGCTCTGATCAGTGTTCTGTCCTACTGTTGCTCTGATCAGTGTTCAGTCCTACTGTTACTCTGATCAGTGTTCTGTCCTACTGTTACTCTGATCAGTGTTCTGTCCTACTGTTACTCTGCTCAGTGTTCTGTCCTACTGTTACTCTGATCAGTGTTCTGTCCTACTGTTGCTCTGATCAGTGTTCTGTCCTACTGTTGCTCTGATCAGTGTTCTGTCCTACTGTTACTCTGATCAGTGTTCTGTCCTACTGTTACTCTGTTCAGTGTTCTGTCCTACTGCTGCTCTGATCAGTGTTCTGTCCTACTGTTGCTCTGATCAGTGTTCTGTCCTACTGTTACTCTGATCAGTGTTCTGTCCTACTGTTACTCTGATCAGTGTTCTGTCCTACTGTTACTCTGCTCAGTGTTCTGTCCTACTGTTACTCTGATCAGTATTCTGTCCTACTGTTGCTCTGATCAGTGTTCTGTCCTACTGTTGCTCTGATCAGTGTTCTGTCCTACTGTTACTCTGATCAGTGTTCTGTCCTACTGTTGCTCTGATCAGTGTTCTGTCCTACTGTTACTCTGATCAGTGTTCTGTCCTACTGTTACTCTGATCAGTGTTCTGTCCTACTGTTACTCTGATCAGTGTTCTGTCCTACTGTTACTCTGATCAGTGTTCTTTCTTACTGTTGCTCTGATCAGTGTTCTGTCCTACTGTTGCTCTGATCAGTGTTCTGTCCTACTATTACTCTGATCAGAGTTCTGTCCTACTGTTGCTCTGATCAGTGTTCTGTCCTACTGTTGCTCTGATCAGTGTTCTGTTCTACTGTTACTCTGATCAGTGTTCTGTAGTACTGTTGCTCTGATCAGTGTTCTGTCCTACTGTTGCTCTGATCAGTGTTCTGTCCTATTGTTGCTCTGATCAGTGTTCTGTCCTACTGTTACTCTGATCAGTGTTCTGTCCTACTGTTACTCTGATCAGTGTTCTGTCCTACTGTTACTCTGCTCAGTGTTCTGTCCTACTGTTACTCTGATCAGTGTTCTGTCCTACTGTTGCTCTGATCAGTGTTCTGTCCTACTGTTACTCTGATCAGTGTTCTGTCCCACTGTTACTCTGATCAGTGTTCAGTCCTACTGTTACTCCGATCAGTGTTCTGTCCTACTGATGCTCTGATCAGTGTTCTGTCCTACTGTTGCTCTGATCAGTGTTCTGTCCTACTGTTACTCTGATCAGTGTTCAGTCCTACTGTTACTCTGATCAGTGTTCTGTCCTACTGTTACTCTGATCAGTGTTCTGTCCTACTGTTACTCTGCTCAGTGTTCTGTCCTACTGTTACTCTGATCAGTGTTCTGTCCTACTGTTGCTCTGATCAGTGTTCTGTCCTACTGTTGCTCTGATCAGTGTTCTGTCCTACTGTTACTCTGATCAGTGTTCTGTCCTACTGTTACTCTGTTCAGTGTTCTGTCCTACTGCTGCTCTGATCAGTGTTCTGTCCTACTGTTGCTCTGATCAGTGTTCTGTCCTACTGTTACTCTGATCAGTGTTCTGTCCTACTGTTACTCTGATCAGTGTTCTGTCCTACTTTTACTCTGCTCAGTGTTCTGTCCTACTGTTACTCTGATCAGTATTCTGTCCTACTGTTGCTCTGATCAGTGTTTTGTCATACTGTTACTCTGATCAGTGTTCTGTCCTACTGTTACTCTGATCAGTGTTCTGTCCTACTGTTGCTCTGATCAGTGTTCTGTCCTACTGTTGCTCTGATCAGTGTTCTGTCCTACTGTTACTCTGATCAGTGTTCTGTCCTAATGTTACTCTGATCAGTGTTCTGTCCTACTGTTGCTCTGATCAGTGTTCTGTCCTACTGTTGCTCTGATCAGTGTTCTGTCCTACTGTTACTCTGATCAGTGTTCTGTCCTACTGTTGCTCTGATCAGTGTTCTGTCCTACTGTTACTCTGATCAGTGTTCTGTCCTACTGTTGCTCTGATCAGTGTTCTGTCCTACTGTTACTCTGATCAGTGTTCAGTCCTACTGTTACTCTGATCAGTGTTCTTTCCTACTGTTACTCTGATCAGTGTTCTGTCCTACTGTTACTCTGTTCAGTGTTCTGTCCTACTGCTGCTCTGATCAGTTTTCTGTCCTACTGTTGCTCTGATCAGTGTTCTGTCCTACTGTTACTCTGCTCAGTGTTCTGTCCTACTGTTACTCTGATCAGTGTTCTGTCCTACTGTTACTCTGCTCAGTGTTCTGTCCTACTGTTACTCTGATCAGTGTTCTGTCCTACTGTTGCTCTGATCAGTGTTCTGTCCTACTGTTGCTCTGATCAGTGTTCTGTCCTACTGTTACTCTGATCAGTGTTCTGTCCCACTGTTACTCTGATCAGTGTTCAGTCCTACTGTTACTCCGATGAGTGTTCTGTCCTACTGTTGCTCTGATCAGTGTTCTGTCCTACTGTTGCTCTGATCAGTGTTCTGTCCTACTGTTGCTCTGATCAGTGTTCAGTCCTACTGTTACTCTGATCAGTGTTCTGTCCTACTGTTACTCTGATCAGTGTTCTGTCCTACAGTTACTCTGCTCAGTGTTCTGTCCTACTGTTACTCTGATCAGTGTTCTGTCCTACTGTTGCTCTGATCAGTGTTTTGTCATACTGTTACTCTGATCAGTGTTCTGTCCTACTGTTACTCTGATCAGTGTTCTGTCCTACTGTTGCTCTGATCAGTGTTCTGTCCTACTGTTACTCTGATCAGTGTTCTGTCCTACTGTTGCTCTGATCAGTGTTCTGTCCTACTGTTACTCTGATCAGTGTTCAGTCCTACTGTTACTCTGATCAGTGTTCTGTCCTACTGTAACTCTGATCAGTGTTCTGTCCTACTGTTACTCTGTTCAGTGTTCTGTCCTACTGCTGCTCTGATCAGTGTTCTGTCCTACTGTTGCTCTGATCAGTGTTCTGTCCTACTGTTACTCTGCTCAGTGTTCTGTCCTACTGTTACTCTGATCAGTGTTCTGTCCTACTGTTACTCTGCTCAGTGTTCTGTCCTACTGTTACTCTGATCAGTGTTCTGTCCTACTGTTGCTCTGATCAGTGTTCTGTCCTACTGTTACTCTGATCAGTGTTCTGTACCACTGTTACTCTGATCAGTGTTCAGTCCTACTGTTACTCTGATCAGTGTTCTGTCCTACTGTTGCTCTGATCAGTGTTCTGTCCTACTGTTGCTCTGATCAGTGTTCTGTCCTACTGTTGCTCTGATCAGTGTTCAGTCCTACTGTTGCTCTGATCAGTGTTCTGTCCTACTGTTACTCTGATCAGTGTTCTGTCCTACTGTTACTCTGATCAGTGTTCTGTCCTACTGTTACTCTGTTCAGTGTTCTGTCCTACTGCTGCTCTGATCAGTGTTCTGTCCTACTGTTGCTCTGATCAGTGTTCTGTCCTACTGTTACTCTGCTCAGTGTTCTGTCCTACTGTTACTCTGATCAGTGTTCTGTCCTACTGTTACTCTGCTCAGTGTTCTGTCCTACTGTTACTCTGATCAGTGTTCTGTCCTACTGTTGCTCTGATCAGTGTTCTGTCCTACTGTTGCTCTGATCAGTGTTCTGTCCTACTGTTACTCTGATCAGTGTTCTGTCCCACTGTTACTCTGATCAGTGTTCAGTCCTACTGTTACTCCGATGAGTGTTCTGTCCTACTGTTGCTCTGATCAGTGTTCTGTCCTACTGTTGCTCTGATCAGTGTTCTGTCCTACTGTTGCTCTGATCAGTGTTCAGTCCTACTGTTACTCTGATCAGTGTTCTGTCCTACTGTTACTCTGATCAGTGTTCTGTCCTACAGTTACTCTGCTCAGTGTTCTGTCCTACTGTTACTCTGATCAGTGTTCTGTCCTACTGTTGCTCTGATCAGTGTTTTGTCATACTGTTACTCTGATCAGTGTTCTGTCCTACTGTTAATCTGATCAGTGTTCTGTCCTACTGTTGCTCTGATCAGTGTTCTGTCCTACTGTTACTCTGATCAGTGTTCTGTCCTACTGTTGCTCTGATCAGTGTTCTGTCCTACTGTTACTCTGATCAGTGTTCAGTCCTACTGTAACTCTGATCAGTATTCTGTCATACTGTTACTCTGTTCAGTGTTCTGTCCTACTGCTGCTCTGATCAGTGTTCTGTCCTACTGTTGCTCTGATCAGTGTTCTGTCCTACTGTTACTCTGCTCAGTGTTCTGTCCTACTGTTACTCTGATCAGTGTTCTGTCCTACTGTTACTCTGCTCAGTGTTCTGTCCTACTGTTACTCTGATCAGTGTTCTGTCCTACTGTTGCTCTGATCAGTGTTCTGTCCTACTGTTACTCTGATCAGTGTTCTGTCCCACTGTTACTCTGATCAGTGTTCAGTCCTACTGTTACTCTGATCAGTGTTCTGTCCTACTGTTGCTCTGATCAGTGTTCTGTCCTACTGTTGCTCTGATCAGTGTTCTGTCCTACTGTTGCACTGATCAGTGTTCAGTCCTACTGTTGCTCTGATCAGTGTTCTGTCCTACTGTTACTCTGATCAGTGTTCTGTCCTACTGTTACTCTGATCAGTGTTCTGTCCTACTGTTACTCTGTTCAGTGTTCTGTCCTACTGCTGCTCTGATCAGTGTTCTGTCCTACTGTTGCTCTGATCAGTGTTCTGTCCTACTGTTACTCTGATCAGTGTTCTGTCCTACTGTTACTCTGATCAGTGTTCTGTCCTACTGTTACTCTGCTCAGTGTTCTGTCCTACTGTTACTCTGATCAGTGTTCTGTCCTACTGTTGCTCTCATCAGTGTTTTGTCATACTGTTACTCTGATCAGTGTTCTGTCCTACTGTTACTCTGATCAGTGTTCTGTCCTACTGTTGCTCTGATCAGTGTTCTGTCCTACTGTTGCTCTGATCAGTGTTCTATCCTACTGTTACTCTGCTCAGTGTTCTGTCCTAATGTTACTCTGATCAGTGTTCTGTCCTACTTTTGCTCTGATCAGTGTTCTGTCCTACTGTTGCTCTGATCAGTGTTCTGTCCTACTGTTACTCTGATCAGTGTTCTGTCCTACTGTTGCTCTGATCAGTGTTCTGTCCTACTGTTACTCTGATCAGTGTTCTGTCCTACTGTTACTCTGTTCAGTGTTCTGTCCTACTGCTGCTCTGATCAGTGTTCTGTCCTACTGTTGCTCTGATCAGTGTTCTGTCCTACTGTTACTCTGATCAGTATTCTGTCCTACTGTTACTCTGATCAGTGTTCTGTCCTACTGTTACTCTGCTCAGTGTTCTGTCCTACTGTTACTCTGATCAGTGTTCTGTCCTACTGTTGCTCTGATCAGTGTTCTGTCCTACTGTTACTCTGATCAGTGTTCTGTCCCACTGTTACTCTGATCAGTGTTCAGTCCTACTGTTACTCCGATCAGTGTTCTGTCCTACTGATGCTCTGATCAGTGTTCTGTCCTACTGTTGCTCTGATCAGTGTTCAGTCCTACTGTTACTCTGATCAGTGTTCTGTCCTACTGTTACTCTGATCAGTGTTCTGTCCTACTGTTACTCTGCTCAGTGTTCTGTCCTACTGTTACTCTGATCAGTGTTCTGTCCTACTGTTGCTCTGATCAGTGTTCTGTCCTACTGTTGCTCTGATCAGTGTTCTGTCCTACTGTTACTCTGATCAGTGTTCTGTCCTACTGTTACTCTGTTCAGTGTTCTGTCCTACTGCTGCTCTGATCAGTGTTCTGTCCTACTGTTGCTCTGATCAGTGTTCTGTCCTACTGTTACTCTGATCAGTGTTCTGTCCTACTGTTACTCTGATCAGTGTTCTGTCCTACTGTTACTCTGCTCAGTGTTCTGTCCTACTGTTACTCTGATCAGTATTCTGTCCTACTGTTGCTCTGATCAGTGTTCTGTCCTACTGTTGCTCTGATCAGTGTTCTGTCCTACTGTTACTCTGATCAGTGTTCTGTCCTACTGTTGCTCTGATCAGTGTTCTGTCCTACTGTTACTCTGATCAGTGTTCTGTCCTACTGTTACTCTGATCAGTGTTCTGTCCTACTGTTACTCTGATCAGTGTTCTGTCCTACTGTTACTCTGATCAGTGTTCTTTCTTACTGTTGCTCTGATCAGTGTTCTGTCCTACTGTTGCTCTGATCAGTGTTCTGTCCTACTATTACTCTGATCAGAGTTCTGTCCTACTGTTGCTCTGATCAGTGTTCTGTCCTACTGTTGCTCTGATCAGTGTTCTGTTCTACTGTTACTCTGATCAGTGTTCTGTAGTACTGTTGCTCTGATCAGTGTTCTGTCCTACTGTTGCTCTGATCAGTGTTCTGTCCTATTGTTGCTCTGATCAGTGTTCTGTCCTACTGTTACTCTGATCAGTGTTCTGTCCTACTGTTACTCTGATCAGTGTTCTGTCCTACTGTTACTCTGCTCAGTGTTCTGTCCTACTGTTACTCTGATCAGTGTTCTGTCCTACTGTTGCTCTGATCAGTGTTCTGTCCTACTGTTACTCTGATCAGTGTTCTGTCCCACTGTTACTCTGATCAGTGTTCAGTCCTACTGTTACTCCGATCAGTGTTCTGTCCTACTGATGCTCTGATCAGTGTTCTGTCCTACTGTTGCTCTGATCAGTGTTCTGTCCTACTGTTACTCTGATCAGTGTTCAGTCCTACTGTTACTCTGATCAGTGTTCTGTCCTACTGTTACTCTGATCAGTGTTCTGTCCTACTGTTACTCTGCTCAGTGTTCTGTCCTACTGTTACTCTGATCAGTGTTCTGTCCTACTGTTGCTCTGATCAGTGTTCTGTCCTACTGTTGCTCTGATCAGTGTTCTGTCCTACTGTTACTCTGATCAGTGTTCTGTCCTACTGTTACTCTGTTCAGTGTTCTGTCCTACTGCTGCTCTGATCAGTGTTCTGTCCTACTGTTGCTCTGATCAGTGTTCTGTCCTACTGTTACTCTGATCAGTGTTCTGTCCTACTGTTACTCTGATCAGTGTTCTGTCCTACTTTTACTCTGCTCAGTGTTCTGTCCTACTGTTACTCTGATCAGTATTCTGTCCTACTGTTGCTCTGATCAGTGTTTTGTCATACTGTTACTCTGATCAGTGTTCTGTCCTACTGTTACTCTGATCAGTGTTCTGTCCTACTGTTGCTCTGATCAGTGTTCTGTCCTACTGTTGCTCTGATCAGTGTTCTGTCCTACTGTTACTCTGATCAGTGTTCTGTCCTAATGTTACTCTGATCAGTGTTCTGTCCTACTGTTGCTCTGATCAGTGTTCTGTCCTACTGTTGCTCTGATCAGTGTTCTGTCCTACTGTTACTCTGATCAGTGTTCTGTCCTACTGTTGCTCTGATCAGTGTTCTGTCCTACTGTTACTCTGATCAGTGTTCTGTCCTACTGTTGCTCTGATCAGTGTTCTGTCCTACTGTTACTCTGATCAGTGTTCAGTCCTACTGTTACTCTGATCAGTGTTCTTTCCTACTGTTACTCTGATCAGTGTTCTGTCCTACTGTTACTCTGTTCAGTGTTCTGTCCTACTGCTGCTCTGATCAGTTTTCTGTCCTACTGTTGCTCTGATCAGTGTTCTGTCCTACTGTTACTCTGCTCAGTGTTCTGTCCTACTGTTACTCTGATCAGTGTTCTGTCCTACTGTTACTCTGCTCAGTGTTCTGTCCTACTGTTACTCTGATCAGTGTTCTGTCCTACTGTTGCTCTGATCAGTGTTCTGTCCTACTGTTGCTCTGATCAGTGTTCTGTCCTACTGTTACTCTGATCAGTGTTCTGTCCCACTGTTACTCTGATCAGTGTTCAGTCCTACTGTTACTCCGATGAGTGTTCTGTCCTACTGTTGCTCTGATCAGTGTTCTGTCCTACTGTTGCTCTGATCAGTGTTCTGTCCTACTGTTGCTCTGATCAGTGTTCAGTCCTACTGTTACTCTGATCAGTGTTCTGTCCTACTGTTACTCTGATCAGTGTTCTGTCCTACAGTTACTCTGCTCAGTGTTCTGTCCTACTGTTACTCTGATCAGTGTTCTGTCCTACTGTTGCTCTGATCAGTGTTTTGTCATACTGTTACTCTGATCAGTGTTCTGTCCTACTGTTACTCTGATCAGTGTTCTGTCCTACTGTTGCTCTGATCAGTGTTCTGTCCTACTGTTACTCTGATCAGTGTTCTGTCCTACTGTTGCTCTGATCAGTGTTCTGTCCTACTGTTACTCTGATCAGTGTTCAGTCCTACTGTTACTCTGATCAGTGTTCTGTCCTACTGTAACTCTGATCAGTGTTCTGTCCTACTGTTACTCTGTTCAGTGTTCTGTCCTACTGCTGCTCTGATCAGTGTTCTGTCCTACTGTTGCTCTGATCAGTGTTCTGTCCTACTGTTACTCTGCTCAGTGTTCTGTCCTACTGTTACTCTGATCAGTGTTCTGTCCTACTGTTACTCTGCTCAGTGTTCTGTCCTACTGTTACTCTGATCAGTGTTCTGTCCTACTGTTGCTCTGATCAGTGTTCTGTCCTACTGTTACTCTGATCAGTGTTCTGTACCACTGTTACTCTGATCAGTGTTCAGTCCTACTGTTACTCTGATCAGTGTTCTGTCCTACTGTTGCTCTGATCAGTGTTCTGTCCTACTGTTGCTCTGATCAGTGTTCTGTCCTACTGTTGCTCTGATCAGTGTTCAGTCCTACTGTTGCTCTGATCAGTGTTCTGTCCTACTGTTACTCTGATCAGTGTTCTGTCCTACTGTTACTCTGATCAGTGTTCTGTCCTACTGTTACTCTGTTCAGTGTTCTGTCCTACTGCTGCTCTGATCAGTGTTCTGTCCTACTGTTGCTCTGATCAGTGTTCTGTCCTACTGTTACTCTGCTCAGTGTTCTGTCCTACTGTTACTCTGATCAGTGTTCTGTCCTACTGTTACTCTGCTCAGTGTTCTGTCCTACTGTTACTCTGATCAGTGTTCTGTCCTACTGTTGCTCTGATCAGTGTTCTGTCCTACTGTTGCTCTGATCAGTGTTCTGTCCTACTGTTACTCTGATCAGTGTTCTGTCCCACTGTTACTCTGATCAGTGTTCAGTCCTACTGTTACTCCGATGAGTGTTCTGTCCTACTGTTGCTCTGATCAGTGTTCTGTCCTACTGTTGCTCTGATCAGTGTTCTGTCCTACTGTTGCTCTGATCAGTGTTCAGTCCTACTGTTACTCTGATCAGTGTTCTGTCCTACTGTTACTCTGATCAGTGTTCTGTCCTACAGTTACTCTGCTCAGTGTTCTGTCCTACTGTTACTCTGATCAGTGTTCTGTCCTACTGTTGCTCTGATCAGTGTTTTGTCATACTGTTACTCTGATCAGTGTTCTGTCCTACTGTTAATCTGATCAGTGTTCTGTCCTACTGTTGCTCTGATCAGTGTTCTGTCCTACTGTTACTCTGATCAGTGTTCTGTCCTACTGTTGCTCTGATCAGTGTTCTGTCCTACTGTTACTCTGATCAGTGTTCAGTCCTACTGTAACTCTGATCAGTATTCTGTCATACTGTTACTCTGTTCAGTGTTCTGTCCTACTGCTGCTCTGATCAGTGTTCTGTCCTACTGTTGCTCTGATCAGTGTTCTGTCCTACTGTTACTCTGCTCAGTGTTCTGTCCTACTGTTACTCTGATCAGTGTTCTGTCCTACTGTTACTCTGCTCAGTGTTCTGTCCTACTGTTACTCTGATCAGTGTTCTGTCCTACTGTTGCTCTGATCAGTGTTCTGTCCTACTGTTACTCTGATCAGTGTTCTGTCCCACTGTTACTCTGATCAGTGTTCAGTCCTACTGTTACTCTGATCAGTGTTCTGTCCTACTGTTGCTCTGATCAGTGTTCTGTCCTACTGTTGCTCTGATCAGTGTTCTGTCCTACTGTTGCACTGATCAGTGTTCAGTCCTACTGTTGCTCTGATCAGTGTTCTGTCCTACTGTTACTCTGATCAGTGTTCTGTCCTACTGTTACTCTGATCAGTGTTCTGTCCTACTGTTACTCTGTTCAGTGTTCTGTCCTACTGCTGCTCTGATCAGTGTTCTGTCCTACTGTTGCTCTGATCAGTGTTCTGTCCTACTGTTACTCTGATCAGTGTTCTGTCCTACTGTTACTCTGATCAGTGTTCTGTCCTACTGTTACTCTGCTCAGTGTTCTGTCCTACTGTTACTCTGATCAGTGTTCTGTCCTACTGTTGCTCTCATCAGTGTTTTGTCATACTGTTACTCTGATCAGTGTTCTGTCCTACTGTTACTCTGATCAGTGTTCTGTCCTACTGTTGCTCTGATCAGTGTTCTGTCCTACTGTTGCTCTGATCAGTGTTCTATCCTACTGTTACTCTGCTCAGTGTTCTGTCCTAATGTTACTCTGATCAGTGTTCTGTCCTACTTTTGCTCTGATCAGTGTTCTGTCCTACTGTTGCTCTGATCAGTGTTCTGTCCTACTGTTACTCTGATCAGTGTTCTGTCCTACTGTTGCTCTGATCAGTGTTCTGTCCTACTGTTGCTCTGATCAGTGTTCTGTCCTACTGTTACTCTGCTCAGTGTTCTGTCCTACTGTTACTCTGATCAGTGTTCTGTCCTACTGTTACTCTGCTCAGTGTTCTGTCCTACTGTTACTCTGATCAGTGTTCTGTCCTACTGTTGCTCTGATCAGTGTTCTGTCCTACTGTTGCTCTGATCAGTGTTCTGTCCTACTGTTGCACTGATCAGTGTTCAGTCCTACTGTTGCTCTGATCAGTGTTCTGTCCTACTGTTACTCTGATCAGTGTTCTGTCCTACTGTTACTCTGATCAGTGTTCTGTCCTACTGTTACTCTGTTCAGTGTTCTGTCCTACTGCTGCTCTGATCAGTGTTCTGTCCTACTGTTGCTCTGATCAGTGTTCTGTCCTACTGTTACTCTGATCAGTGTTCTGTCCTACTGTTACTCTGATCAGTGTTCTGTCCTACTGTTACTCTGCTCAGTGTTCTGTCCTACTGTTACTCTGATCAGTGTTCTGTCCTACTGTTGCTCTCATCAGTGTTTTGTCATACTGTTACTCTGATCAGTGTTCTGTCCTACTGTTACTCTGATCAGTGTTCTGTCCTACTGTTGCTCTGATCAGTGTTCTGTCCTACTGTTGCTCTGATCAGTGTTCTATCCTACTGTTACTCTGCTCAGTGTTCTGTCCTAATGTTACTCTGATCAGTGTTCTGTCCTACTTTTGCTCTGATCAGTGTTCTGTCCTACTGTTGCTCTGATCAGTGTTCTGTCCTACTGTTACTCTGATCAGTGTTCTGTCCTACTGTTGCTCTGATCAGTGTTCTGTCCTACTGTTGCTCTGATCAGTGTTCTGTCCTACTGTTACTCTGCTCAGTGTTCTGTCCTACTGTTACTCTGATCAGTGTTCTGTCCTACTGTTACTCTGCTCAGTGTTCTGTCCTACTGTTACTCTGATCAGTGTTCTGTCCTACTGTTGCTCTGATCAGTGTTCTGTCCTACTGTTGCTCTGATCAGTGTTCTGTCCTACTGTTACTCTGATCAGTGTTCTGTCCCACTGTTACTCTGATCAGTGTTCAGTCCTACTGTTACTCCGATGAGTGTTCTGTCCTACTGTTGCTCTGATCAGTGTTCTGTCCTACTGTTGCTCTGATCAGTGTTCTGTCCTACTGTTGCTCTGATCAGTGTTCTGTCCTACTGTTACTCTGATCAGTGTTCTGTCCCACTGTTACTCTGATCAGTGTTCTGTCCTACTGTTACTCTGATCAGTGTTCTGTCCTACTGTTACTCTGTTCAGTGTTCTGTCCTACTGCTGCTCTGATCAGTGTTCTGTCCTACTGTTGCTCTGATCAGTGTTCTGTCCTACTGTTACTCTGATCAGTGTTCTGTCCTACTGTTACTCTGATCAGTGTTCTGTCCTACTGTTACTCTGCTCAGTGTTCTGTCCTACTGTTACTCTGATCAGTGTTCTGTCCTACTGTTGCTCTCATCAGTGTTTTGTCATACTGTTACTCTGATCAGTGTTCTGTCCTACTGTTACTCTGATCAGTGTTCTGTCCTACTGTTGCTCTGATCAGTGTTCTGTCCTACTGTTGCTCTGATCAGTGTTCTGTCCTACTGTTACTCTGCTCAGTGTTCTGTCCTAATGTTACTCTGATCAGTGTTCTGTCCTACTTTTGCTCTGATCAGTGTTCTGTCCTACTGTTGCTCTGATCAGTGTTCTGTCCTACTGTTACTCTGATCAGTGTTCTGTCCTACTGTTGCTCTGATCAGTGTTCTGTCCTACTGTTGCTCTGATCAGTGTTCTGTCCTACTGTTACTCTGCTCAGTGTTCTGTCCTACTGTTACTCTGATCAGTGTTCTGTCCTACTGTTACTCTGCTCAGTGTTCTGTCCTACTGTTACTCTGATCAGTGTTCTGTCCTACTGTTGCTCTGATCAGTGTTCTGTCCTACTGTTGCTCTGATCAGTGTTCTGTCCTACTGTTACTCTGATCAGTGTTCTGTCCCACTGTTACTCTGATCAGTGTTCAGTCCTACTGTTACTCCGATGAGTGTTCTGTCCTACTGTTGCTCTGATCAGTGTTCTGTCCTACTGTTGCTCTGATCAGTGTTCTGTCCCACTGTTGCTCTGATCAGTGTTCAGTCCTACTGTTACTCTGATCAGTGTTCTGTCCTACTGTTACTCTGATCAGTGTTCTGTCCTACAGTTACTCTGCTCAGTGTTCTGTCCTACTGTTACTCTGATCAGTGTTCTGTCCTACTGTTGCTCTGATCAGTGTTTTGTCATACTGTTACTCTGATCAGTGTTCTGTCCTACTGTTACTCTGATCAGTGTTCTGTCCTACTGTTACTCTGATCGGTGTTCTGTCCTACTGTTGCTCTGATCAGTGTTCTGTCCTACTGTTACTCTGATCAGTGTTCTGTCCTACTGTTGCTCTGATCAGTGTTCTGTCCTACTGTTACTCTGATCAGTGCTCTGTCCTACTGTTGCTCTGATCAGTGTTCTGTCCTACTGTTACTCTGATCAGTGTTCAGTCCTACTGTTACTCTGATCAGTGTTCTGTCCTACTGTAACTCTGATCAGTGTTCTGTCCTACTGTTACTCTGTTCAGTGTTCTGTCCTACTGCTGCTCTGATCAGTGTTCTGTCCTACTGTTGCTCTGATCAGTGTTCTGTCCTACTGTTGCTCTGATCAGTATTCTGTCCTACTGTTGCTCTGATCAGTGTTCTGTCCTACTGTTGCTCTGATCAGTGTTCAGTCCTACTGTTACTCTGCTCAGTGTTCTGTCCTACTGTTACTCTGATCAGTGTTCTGTCCTACTGTTGCTCTGATCAGTGTTCTGTCATACTGTTACTCTGATCAGTGTTCTGTCCTACTGTTACTCTGATCAGTGTTCTGTCCCACTGTTACTCTGATCAGTGTTCAGTCCTACTGTTACTCTGATCAGTGTTCTGTCCTACTGTTACTCTGCTCAGTGTTCTGTCCTACTGTTACTCTGATCAGTGTTCTGTCCTACTGTTACTCTGATCAGTGTTCTGTCCTACTGTTACTCTGATCAGTGTTCAGTCCTACTGTTACTCTGATCAGTGTTCTGTCCTACTGTAACTCTGATCAGTGTTCTGTCCTACTGTTACTCTGTTCAGTGTTCTGTCCTACTGCTGCTCTGATCAGTGTTCTGTCCTACTGTTGCTCTGATCAGTGTTCTGTCCTACTGTTACTCTGCTCAGTGTTCTGTCCTACTGTTACTCTGATCAGTGTTCTGTCCTACTGTTACTCTGCTCAGTGTTCTGTCCTACTGTTACTCTGATCAGTGTTCTGTCCTACTGTTGCTCTGATCAGTGTTCTGTCCTACTGTTACTCTGATCAGTGTTCTGTCCCACTGTTACTCTGATCAGTGTTCAGTCCTACTGTTACTCTGATCAGTGTTCTGTCCTACTGTTGCTCTGATCAGTGTTCTGTCCTACTGTTGCTCTGATCAGTGTTCTGTCCTACTGTTGCTCTGATCAGTGTTCAGTCCTACTGTTGCTCTGATCAGTGTTCTGTCATACTGTTACTCTGATCAGTGTTCTGTCCTACTGTTACTCTGATCAGTGTTCTGTCCTACTGTTTCTCTGTTCAGTGTTCTGTCCTACTGCTGCTCTGATCAGTGTTCTGTCCTACTGTTGCTCTGATCAGTGTTCTGTCCTACTGTTACTCTGCTCAGTGTTCTGTCCTACTGTTACTCTGATCAGTGTTCTGTCCTACTGTTACTCTGCTCAGTGTTCTGTCCTACTGTTACTCTGATCAGTGTTCTGTCCTACTGTTGCTCTGATCAGTGTTCTGTCCTACTGTTGCTCTGATCAGTGTTCTGTCCTACTGTTACTCTGATCAGTGTTCTGTCCCACTGTTACTCTGATCAGTGTTCAGTCCTACTGTTACTCCGATGAGTGTTCTGTCCTACTGTTGCTCTGATCAGTGTTCTGTCCTACTGTTGCTCTGATCAGTGTTCTGTCCTACTGTTGCTCTGATCAGTGTTCTGTCCTACTGTTACTCTGATCAGTGTTCTGTCCTACTGTTACTCTGATCAGTGTTCTGTCCTACAGTTACTCTGCTCAGTGTTCTGTCCTACTGTTACTATGATCAGTGTTCTGTCCTACTGTTGCTCTGATCAGTGTTTTGTCATACTGTTACTCTGATCAGTGTTCTGTCCTACTGTTACTCTGATCAGTGTTCTGTCCTACTGTTACTCTGATCAGTGTTCTGTCCTACTGTTGCTCTGATCAGTGTTCTGTCCTACTGTTACTCTGATCAGTGTTCTGTCCTACTGTTGCTCTGATCAGTGTTCTGTCCTACTGTTACTCTGATCAGTGTTCAGTCCTACTGTTACTCTGATCAGTGTTCTGTCCTACTGTAACTCTGATCAGTGTTCTGTCCTACTGTTACTCTGTTCAGTGTTCTGTCCTACTGCTGCTCTGATCAGTGTTCTGTCCTACTGTTGCTCTGATCAGTGTTCTGTCCTACTGTTACTCTGCTCAGTGTTCTGTCCTACTGTTACTCTGATCAGTGTTCTGTCCTACTGTTACTCTGCTCAGTGTTCTGTCCTACTGTTACTCTGATCAGTGTTCTGTCCTACTGTTGCTCTGATCAGTGTTCTGTCCTACTGTTACTCTGATCAGTGTTCTGTCCCACTGTTACTCTGATCAGTGTTCAGTCCTACTGTTACTCTGATCAGTGTTCTGTCCTACTGTTGCTCTGATCAGTGTTCTGTCCTACTGTTGCTCTGATCAGTGTTCTGTCCTACTGTTGCTCTGATCAGTGTTCAGTCCTACTGTTGCTCTGATCAGTGTTCTGTCCTACTGTTACTCTGATCAGTGTTCTGTCCTACTGTTACTCTGATCAGTGTTCTGTCCTACTGTTACTCTGTTCAGTGTTCTGTCCTACTGCTGCTCTGATCAGTGTTCTGTCCTACTGTTGCTCTGATCAGTGTTCTGTCCTACTGTTACTCTGATCAGTGTTCTGTCCTACTGTTACTCTGATCAGTGTTCTGTCCTACTGTTACTCTGCTCAGTGTTCTGTCCTACTGTTACTCTGATCAGTGTTCTGTCCTACTGTTGCTCTCATCAGTGTTTTGTCATACTGTTACTCTGATCAGTGTTCTGTCCTACTGTTACTCTGATCAGTGTTCTGTCCTACTGTTGCTCTGATCAGTGTTCTGTCCTACTGTTGCTCTGATCAGTGTTCTGTCCTACTGTTACTCTGCTCAGTGTTCTGTCCTAATGTTACTCTGATCAGTGTTCTGTCCTACTGTTGCTCTGATCAGTGTTCTGTCCTACTGTTGCTCTGATCAGTGTTCTGTCCTACTGTTACTCTGATCAGTGTTCTGTCCTACTGTTGCTCTGATCAGTGTTCTGTCCTACTGTTGCTCTGATCAGTGTTCTGTCCTACTGTTACTCTGCTCAGTGTTCTGTCCTACTGTTACTCTGATCAGTGTTCTGTCCTACTGTTACTCTGCTCAGTGTTCTGTCCTACTGTTACTCTGATCAGTGTTCTGTCCTACTGTTGCTCTGATCAGTGTTCTGTCCTACTGTTGCTCTGATCAGTGTTCTGTCCTACTGTTACTCTGATCAGTGTTCTGTCCCACTGTTACTCTGATCAGTGTTCTGTCCTACTGTTGCTCTGATCAGTGTTCTGTCCTACTGTTGCTCTGATCAGTGTTCTGTCCTACTGTTGCTCTGATCAGTGTTCAGTCCTACTGTTACTCTGCTCAGTGTTCTGTCCTACTGTTACTCTGATCAGTGTTCTGTCCTACTGTTGCTCTGATCAGTGTTCTGTCATACTGTTACTCTGATCAGTGTTCTGTCCTACTGTTACTCTGATCAGTGTTCTGTCCTACTGTTGCTCTGATCAGTGTTCTGTCCTACTGTTGCTCTGATCAGTGTTCTGTCCTACTGTTGCTCTGATCAGTGTTCTGTCCTACTGTTACTCTGATCAGTGTTCTGTCCTACTGTTGCTCTGATCAGTGTTCTGTCCTACTGTTACTCTGATCAGTGTTCTGTCCTACTGTTGCTCTGATCAGTGTTCTGTCCTACTGTTACTCTGATCAGTGTTCTGTCCTACTGTTGCTCTGATCAGTGTTCTGTCCTACTGTTACTCTGATCAGTGTTCTGTCCTACTGTTACTCTGATCAGTGTTCTGTCCTACTGTTACTCTGATCAGTGTTCTGTCCTACTGTTGCTCTGATCAGTGTTCTGTCCTACTGTTGCTCTGATCAGTGTTCTGTCCTACTGTTACTCTGATCAGAGTTCTGTCCTACTGTTGCTCTGATCAGTGTTCTGTCCTACTGTTGCTCTGATCAGTGTTCTGTTCTACTGTTACTCTGATCAGTGTTCTGTAGTACTGTTGCTCTGATCAGTGTTCTGTCCTACTGTTGCTCTGATCAGTGTTCTGTCCTATTGTTGCTCTGATCAGTGTTCTGTCCTACTGTTACTCTGATCAGTGTTCTGTCCTACTGTTACTCTGATCAGTGTTCTGTCCTACTGTTACTCTGCTCAGTGTTCTGTCCTACTGTTACTCTGATCAGTGTTCTGTCCTACTGTTGCTCTGATCAGTGTTCTGTCCTACTGTTACTCTGATCAGTGTTCTGTCCCACTGTTACTCTGATCAGTGTTCAGTCCTACTGTTACTCCGATCAGTGTTCTGTCCTACTGATGCTCTGATCAGTGTTCTGTCCTACTGTTGCTCTGATCAGTGTTCTGTCCTACTGTTGCTCTGATCAGTGTTCTGTCCTACTGTTACTCTGATCAGTGTTCTGTCCTACTGTTACTCTGATCAGTGTTCTGTCCTACTGTTACTCTGCTCAGTGTTCTGTCCTACTGTTACTCTGATCAGTGTTCTGTCCTACTGTTGCTCTGATCAGTGTTCTGTCCTACTGTTGCTCTGATCAGTGTTCTGTCCTACTGTTACTCTGATCAGTGTTCTGTCCTACTGTTACTCTGTTCAGTGTTCTGTCCTACTGCTGCTCTGATCAGTGTTCTGTCCTACTGTTGCTCTGATTAGTGTTTTGTCCTACTGTTACTCTGATCAGTGTTCTGTCCTACTGTTACTCTGATCAGTGTTCTGTCCTACTGTTGCTCTGATCAGTGTTCTGTCCTACTGTTGCTCTGATCAGTGTTCTGTCCTACTGTTGCTCTGATCAGTGTTCTGTCCTACTGTTGCTCTGATCAGTGTTCAGTCCTACTGTTACTCTGATCAGTGTTCTGTCCTACTGTTACTCTGATCAGTGTTCTGTCCTACAGTTACTCTGCTCAGTGTTCTGTCCTACTGTTACTCTGATCAGTGTTCTGTCCCACTGTTACTCTGATCAGTGTTCAGTCCTACTGTTACTCCGATGAGTGTTCTGTCCTACTGTTGCTCTGATCAGTGTTCTGTCCTACTGTTGCTCTGATCAGTGTTCTGTCCTACTGTTGCTCTGATCAGTGTTCAGTCCTACTGTTACTCTGATCAGTGTTCTGTCCTACTGTTGCTCTGATCAGTGTTCTGTCCTACAGTTACTCTGCTCAGTGTTCTGTCCTACTGTTACTCTGATCAGTGTTCTGTCCTACTGTTGCTCTGATCAGTGTTTTGTCATACTGTTACTCTGATCAGTGTTCTGTCCTACTGTTACTCTGATCAGTGTTCTGTCCTACTGTTGCTCTGATCAGTGTTCTGTCCTACTGTTGCTCTGATCAGTGTTCTGTCCTACTGTTACTCTGCTCAGTGTTCTGTCCTAATGTTACTCTGATCAGTGTTCTGTCCTACTGTTGCTCTGATCAGTGTTCTGTCCTACTGTTGCTCTGATCAGTGTTCTGTCCTACTGTTACTCTGATCAGTGTTCTGTCCTACTGTTGCTCTGATCAGTGTTCTGTCCTACTGTTGCTCTGATCAGTGTTCTGTCCTACTGTTACTCTGCTCAGTGTTCTGTCCTACTGTTACTCTGATCAGTGTTCTGTCCTACTGTTACTCTGCTCAGTGTTCTGTCCTACTGTTACTCTGATCAGTGTTCTGTCCTACTGTTGCTCTGATCAGTGTTCTGTCCTACTGTTGCTCTGATCAGTGTTCTGTCCTACTGTTACTCTGATCAGTGTTCTGTCCCACTGTTACTCTGATCAGTGTTCAGTCCTACTGTTACTACGATGAGTGTTCTGTCCTACTGTTGCTCTGATCAGTGTTCTGTCCTACTGTTGCTCTGATCAGTGTTCTGTCCTACTGTTGCTCTGATCAGTGTTCTGTCCTACTGTTACTCTGATCAGTGTTCTGTCCTACTGTTACTCTGATCAGTGTTCTGTCCTACAGTTACTCTGCTCAGTGTTCTGTCCTACTGTTACTCTGATCAGTGTTCTGTCCTACTGTTGCTCTGATCAGTGTTTTGTCATACTGTTACTCTGATCAGTGTTCTGTCCTACTGTTACTCTGATCAGTGTTCTGTCCTACTGTTGCTCTGATCAGTGTTCTGTCCTACTGTTGCTCTGATCAGTGTTCTGTCCTACTGTTACTCTGATCAGTGTTCTGTCCTACTGTTGCTCTGATCAGTGTTCTGTCCTACTGTTACTCTGATCAGTGCTCTGTCCTACTGTTGCTCTGATCAGTGTTCTGTCCTACTGTTACTCTGATCAGTGTTCAGTCCTACTGTTACTCTGATCAGTGTTCTGTCCTACTGTAACTCTGATCAGTGTTCTGTCCTACTGTTACTCTGTTCAGTGTTCTGTCCTACTGCTGCTCTGATCAGTGTTCTGTCCTACTGTTGCTCTGATCAGTGTTCTGTCCTACTGTTACTCTGCTCAGTGTTCTGTCCTACTGTTACTCTGATCAGTGTTCTGTCCTACTGTTACTCTGCTCAGTGTTCTGTCCTACTGTTACTCTGATCAGTGTTCTGTCCTACTGTTGCTCTGATCAGTGTTCTGTCCTACTGTTACTCTGATCAGTGTTCTGTCCCACTGTTACTCTGATCAGTGTTCAGTCCTACTGTTACTCTGATCAGTGTTCTGTCCTACTGTTGCTCTGATCAGTATTCTGTCCTACTGTTGCTCTGATCAGTGTTCTGTCCTACTGTTGCTCTGATCAGTGTTCAGTCCTACTGTTACTCTGCTCAGTGTTCTGTCCTACTGTTACTCTGATCAGTGTTCTGTCCTACTGTTGCTCTGATCAGTGTTCTGTCATACTGTTACTCTGATCAGTGTTCTGTCCTACTGTTACTCTGAACAGTGTTCTGTCCCACTGTTACTCTGATCAGTGTTCAGTCCTACTGTTACTCTGATCAGTGTTCTGTCCTACTGTTACTCTGCTCAGTGTTCTGTCCTACTGTTACTCTGATCAGTGTTCTGTCGTACTGTTACTCTGATCAGTGTTCTGTCCTACTGTTGCTCTGATCAGTGTTCTGTCATACTGTTACTCTGATCAGTGTTCTGTCCTACTGTTACTCTGATCAGTGTTCTGTCCCACTGTTACTCTGATCAGTGTTCAGTCCTACTGTTACTCTGATCAGTGTTCTGTCCTACTGTTGCTCTGATCAGTGTTCTGTCCTACTGTTACTCTGATCAGTGTTCTGTCCTACTGTTGCTCTGATCAGTGTTCTGTCCTACTGTTACTCTGATCAGTGTTCTGTCCTACTGTTGCTCTGATCAGTGTTCTGTCCTACTGTTACTCTGATCAGTGTTCTGTCCTACTGTTGCTCTGATCAGTGTTCTGTCCTACTGTTGCTCTGATCAGTGTTCTGTCCTACTGTTACTCTGATCAGTGTTCTGTCCTACTGTTACTCTGATCAGTGTTCTGTCCTACTGTTGCTCTGATCAGTGTTCTGTCCTACTGTTGCTCTGATCAGTGTTCTGTCCTACTGTTGCTCTGATCAGAGTTCTGTCCTACTGTTGCTCTGATCAGTGTTCTGTCCTACTGTTGCTCTGATCAGTGTTCTGTTCTACTGTTACTCTGATCAGTGTTCTGTAGTACTGTTGCTCTGATCAGTGTTCTGTCCTACTGTTGCTCTGATCAGTGTTCTGTCCTATTGTTGCTCTGATCAGTGTTCTGTCCTACTGTTACTCTGATCAGTGTTCTGTCCTACTGTTACTCTGATCAGTGTTCTGTCCTACTGTTACTCTGCTCAGTGTTCTGTCCTACTGTTACTCTGATCAGTGTTCTGTCCTACTGTTGCTCTGATCAGTGTTCTGTCCTACTGTTACTCTGATCAGTGTTCTGTCCCACTGTTACTCTGATCAGTGTTCTGTCCTACTGTTGCTCTGATCAGTGTTCTGTCCTACTGTTACTCTGATCAGTGTTCAGTCCTACTGTTGCTCTGATCAGTGTTCTGTCCTACTGTTGCTCTGATCAGTGTTCTGTCCTACTGTTACTCTGATCAGTGTTCTGTCCCACTGTTACTCTGATCAGTGTTCAGTCCTACTGTTACTCCGATGAGTGTTCTGTCCTACTGTTGCTCTGATCAGTGTTCTGTCCTACTGTTGCTCTGATCAGTGTTCTGTCCTACTGTTGCTCTGATCAGTGTTTTGTCATACTGTTACTCTGATCAGTGTTCTGTCCTACTGTTACTCTGATCAGTGTTCTGTCCTACTGTTGCTCTGATCAGTGTTCTGTCCTACTGTTGCTCTGATCAGTGTTCTGTCCTACTGTTACTCTGATCAGTGTTCTGTCCTACTGTTGCTCTGATCAGTGTTCTGTCCTACTGTTACTCTGATCAGTGTTCTGTCCTACTGTTGCTCTGATCAGTGTTCTGTCCTACTGTTACTCTGATCAGTGTTCTGTCCTACTGTTGCTCTGATCAGTGTTCTGTCCTACTGTTACTCTGATCAGTGTTCTGTCCTACTGTTGCTCTGATCAGTGTTCTGTCCTACTGTTACTCTGATCAGTGTTCTGTCCTACTGTTGCTCTGATCAGTGTTCTGTCCTACTGTTACTCTGATCAGTGTTCAGTCCTACTGTTACTCTGATCAGTGTTCTGTCCTACTGTAACTCTGATCAGTGTTCTGTCCTACTGTTACTCTGTTCAGTGTTCTGTCCTACTGCTGCTCTGATCAGTGTTCTGTCCTACTGTTGCTCTGATCAGTGTTCTGTCCTACTGTTACTCTGCTCAGTGTTCTGTCCTACTGTTACTCTGATCAGTGTTCTGTCCTACTGTTACTCTGCTCAGTGTTCTGTCCTACTGTTACTCTGATCAGTGTTCTGTCCTACTGTTGCTCTGATCAGTGTTCTGTCCTACTGTTACTCTGATCAGTGTTCTGTCCCACTGTTACTCTGATCAGTGTTCAGTCCTACTGTTACTCTGATCTGTGTTCTGTCCTACTGTTGCTCTGATCAGTGTTCTGTCCTACTGTTGCTCTGATCAGTGTTCTGTCCTACTGTTGCTCTGATCAGTGTTCAGTCCTACTGTTACTCTGCTCAGTGTTCTGTCCTACTGTTACTCTGATCAGTGTTCTGTCCTACTGTTGCTCTGATCAGTGTTCTGTCATACTGTTACTCTGATCAGTGTTCTGTCCTACTGTTACTCTGATCAGTGTTCTGTCCTACTGTTGCTCTGATCAGTGTTCTGTCCTACTGTTGCTCTGATCAGTGTTCTGTCCTACTGTTGCTCTGATCAGTGTTCTGTCCTACTGTTACTCTGATCAGTGTTCTGTCCTACTGTTACTCTGATCAGTGTTCTGTCCTACTGTTACTCTGATCAGTGTTCTGTCCTACTGTTGCTCTGATCAGTGTTCTGTCCTACTGTTACTCTGATCAGTGTTCTGTCCTACTGTTGCTCTGATCAGTGTTCTGTCCTACTGTTACTCTGATCAGTGTTCTGTCCTACTGTTACTCTGATCAGTGTTCTGTCCTACTGTTACTCTGATCAGTGTTCTGTCCTACTGTTGCTCTGATCAGTGTTCTGTCCTACTGTTGCTCTGATCAGTGTTCTGTCCTACTGTTACTCTGATCAGAGTTCTGTCCTACTGTTGCTCTGATCAGTGTTCTGTCCTACTGTTGCTCTGATCAGTGTTCTGTTCTACTGTTACTCTGATCAGTGTTCTGTAGTACTGTTGCTCTGATCAGTGTTCTGTCCTACTGTTGCTCTGATCAGTGTTCTGTCCTATTGTTGCTCTGATCAGTGTTCTGTCCTACTGTTACTCTGATCAGTGTTCTGTCCTACTGTTACTCTGATCAGTGTGTTGTCCTACTGTTACTCTGCTCAGTGTTCTGTCCTACTGTTACTCTGATCAGTGTTCTGTCCTACTGTTGCTCTGATCAGTGTTCTGTCCTACTGTTACTCTGATCAGTGTTCTGTCCCACTGTTACTCTGATCAGTGTTCAGTCCTACTGTTACTCCGATCAGTGTTCTGTCCTACTGATGCTCTGATCAGTGTTCTGTCCTACTGTTGCTCTGATCAGTGTTCTGTCCTACTGTTGCTCTGATCAGTGTTCTGTCCTACTGTTACTCTGATCAGTGTTCTGTCCTACTGTTACTCTGATCAGTGTTCTGTCCTACTGTTACTCTGCTCAGTGTTCTGTCCTACTGTTACTCTGATCAGTGTTCTGTCCTACTGTTGCTCTGATCAGTGTTCTGTCCTACTGTTGCTCTGATCAGTGTTCTGTCCTACTGTTACTCTGATCAGTGTTCTGTCCTACTGTTACTCTGTTCAGTGTTCTGTCCTACTGCTGCTCTGTTCAGTGTTCTGTCCTACTGTTGCTCTGATTAGTGTTTTGTCCTACTGTTACTCTGATCAGTGTTCTGTCCTACTGTTACTCTGATCAGTGGTCTGTCCTACTGTTACTCTGATCAGTGTTCTGTCCTACTGTTACTCTGCTCAGTGTTCTGTCCTACTGTTACTCTGATCAGTGTTTTGTCATACTGTTACTCTGATCAGTGTTTTGTCATACTGTTACTCTGATCAGTGTTCTGTCCTACTGTTACTCTGATCAGTGTTCTGTCCTACTGTTGCTCTGATCAGTGTTCTGTCCTACTGTTGCTCTGATCAGTGTTCTGTCCTACTGTTACTCTGATCAGTGTTCTGTCCTAATGTTACTCTGATCAGTGTTCTGTCATACTGTTGCTCTGATCAGTGTTCTGTCCTACTGTTGCTCTGATCAGTGTTCTGTCCTACTGTTACTCTGATCAGTGTTCTGTCCTACTGTTGCTCTGATCAGTGTTCTGTCCTACTGTTACTCTGATCAGTGTTCAGTCCTACTGTTACTCTGATCAGTGTTCTTTCCTACTGTTCCTCTGATCAGTGTTCTGTCCTACTGTTACTCTGTTCAGTGTTCTGTCCTACTGCTGCTCTGATCAGTGTTCTGTCCTACTGTTGCTCTGATCAGTGTTCTGTCCTACTGTTACTTTGCTCAGTGTTCTGTCCTACTGTTACTCTGATCAGTGTTCTGTCCTACTGTTACTCTGCTCAGTGTTCTGTCCTACTGTTACTCTGATCAGTGTTCTGTCCTACTGTTGCTCTGATCAGTGTTCTGTCCTACTGTTGCTCTGATCAGTGTTCTGTCCTACTGTTACTCTGATCAGTGTTCTGTCCCACTGTTACTCTGATCAGTGTTCAGTCCTACTGTTACTCCGATGAGTGTTCTGTCCTACTGTTGCTCTGATCAGTGTTCTGTCCTACTGTTGCTCTGATCAGTGTTCTGTCCTACTGTTGCTCTGATCAGTGTTCTGTCCTACTGTTGCTCTGATCAGTGTTCTGTCCTACTGTTGCTCTGATCAGTGTTCTGTCCTACTGTTGCTCTGATCAGTGTTCTGTCCTAATGTTACTCTGATCAGTGTTCTCTCCTACTGTTGCTCTGATCAGTGTTCTGTCCTACTGTTACTCTGATCAGTGTTCTGTCCTACTGTTTCTCTGATCAGTGTTCTGTCCTACTGTTACTCTGATCAGTGTTCTGTCCTACTGTTACTCTGATCAATGTTCTGTCCTACTGTTGCTCTGATCAGTGTTCTGTCCTACTGTTGCTCTGATCAGTGTTCTGTCATACTGTTACTCTGATTAGTGTTCTGTCCTACTGTTACTCTGATCAGTGTTCTGTCCTACTGTTGCTCTGATCAGTGTTCTGTCCTACTGTTGCTCTGATCAGTGTTCAGTCCTACTGTTACTCTGCTCAGTGTTCTGTCCTACTGTTACTCTGATCAGTGTTCTGTCCTACTGTTGCTCTGATCAGTGTTCTGTCATACTGTTACTCTGATCAGTGTTCTGTCCTACTGTTACTCTGATCAGTGTTCTGTCCTACTGTTGCTCTGATCAGTGTTCTGTCCTACTGTTGCTCTGATCAGTGTTCTGTCCTACTGTTACTCTGATCAGTGTTCAGTCCTACTGTTGCTCTGATCAGTGTTCTGTCCTACTGTTGCTCTGATCAGTGTTCTGTCCTACTGTTACTCTGATCAGTGTTCTGTCCTAATGTTACTCTGATCAGTGTTCTGTCCTACTGTTGCTCTGATCAGTGTTCTGTCCTACTGTTGCTCTGATCAGTGTTCTGTCCTACTGTTACTCTGATCAGTGTTCTGTCCTACTGTTGCTCTGATCAGTGTTCTGTCCTACTGTTACTCTGATCAGTGTTCTGTCCTACTGTTGCTCTGATCAGTGTTCTGTCCTACTGTTACTCTGATCAGTGTTCAGTCCTACTGTTACTCTGATCAGTGTTCTTTCCTACTGTTACTCTGATCAGTGTTCTGTCCTACTGTTACTCTGTTCAGTGTTCTGTCCTACTGCTGCTCTGATCAGTGTTCTGTCCTACTGTTGCTCTGATCAGTGTTCTGTCCTACTGTTACTCTGCTCAGTGTTCTGTCCTACTGTTACTCTGATCAGTGTTCTGTCCTACTGTTACTCTGCTCAGTGTTCTGTCCTACTGTTACTCTGATCAGTGTTCTGTCCTACTGTTGCTCTGATCAGTGTTCTGTCCTACTGTTGCTCTGATCAGTGTTCTGTCCTACTGTTACTCTGATCAGTGTTCTGTCCCACTGTTACTCTGATCAGTGTTCAGTCCTACTGTTACTCCGATGAGTGTTCTGTCCTACTGTTGCTCTGATCAGTGTTCTGTCCTACTGTTGCTCCGATCAGTGTTCTGTCCTACTGTTGCTCTGATCAGTGTTCAGTCCTACTGTTACTTTGATCAGTGTTCTGTCCTACTGTTACTCTGATCAGTGTTCTGTCCTACAGTTACTCTGCTCAGTGTTCTGTCCTACTGTTACTCTGATCAGTGTTCTGTCCTACTGTTGCTCTGATCAGTGTTTTGTCATACTGTTACTCTGATCAGTGTTCTGTCCTACTGTTACTCTGATCAGTGTTCTGTCCCACTGTTACTCTGATCAGTGTTCAGTCCTACTGTTACTCCGATCAGTGTTCTGTCCTACTGATGCTCTGATCAGTGTTCTGTCCTACTGTTGCTCTGATCAGTGTTCTGTCCTACTGTTGCTCTGATCAGTGTTCAGTCCTACTGTTACTCTGATCAGTGTTCTGTCCTACTGTTACTCTGATCAGTGTTCTGTCCTACTGTTACTCTGCTCAGTGTTCTGTCCTACTGTTACTCTGATCAGTGTTCTGTCCTACTGTTACTCTGTTCAGTGTTCTGTCCTACTGCTGCTCTGATCAGTGTTCTGTCCTACTGTTGCTCTGATCAGTGTTCTGTCCTACTGTTACTCTGCTCAGTGTTCTGTCCTACTGTTACTCTGATCAGTGTTCTGTCCTACTGTTACTCTGCTCAGTGTTCTGTCCTACTGTTACTCTGATCAGTGTTCTGTCCTACTGTTGCTCTGATCAGTGTTCTGTCCTACTGTTACTCTGATCAGTGTTCTGTCCTACTGTTGCTCTGATCAGTGTTCTGTCCTACTCTTACTCTGATCAGTGTTCTGTCCCACTGTTGCTCTGATCAGTGTTCAGTCCTACTGTTACTCCGATCAGTGTTCTGTCCCACTGATGCTCTGATCAGTGTTCTGTCCTACTGTTACTCCGATCAGTGTTCTGTCCTACTGTTGCTCTGATCAGTGTTCAGTCCTACTGTTGCTCTGATCAGTGTTCTGTCCTACTGTTACTCTGATCAGTGTTCTGTCCTAATGTTACTCTGATCAGTGTTCTGTCCTACTGTTGCTCTGATCAGTGTTCTGTCCTACTGTTACTCTGATCAGTGTTCTGTCCTACTGTTGCTCTGATCAGTGTTCTGTCCTACTGTTACTCTGATCAGTGTTCTGTCCTACTGTTGCTCTGATCAGTGTTCTGTCCTACTGTTACTCTGATCAGTGTTCAGTCCTACTGTTACTCTGATCAGTGTTCTTTCCTACTGTTACTCTGATCAGTGTTCTGTCCTACTGTTACTCTGTTCAGTGTTCTGTCCTACTGCTGCTCTGATCAGTGTTCTGTCCTACTGTTGCTCTGATCAGTGTTCTGTCCTACTGTTACTCTGCTCAGTGTTCTGTCCTACTGTTACTCTGATCAGTGTTCTGTCCTACTGTTGCTCTGATCAGTGTTCTGTCCTACTGTTGCTCTGATCAGTGTTCTGCCCTACTGTTACTCTGATCAGTGTTCTGTCCCACTGTTACTCTGATCAGTGTTCAGTCCTACTGTTACTCCGATGAGTGTTCTGTCCTACTGTTGCTCTGATCAGTGTTCTGTCCTACTGTTGCTCTGATCAGTGTTCTGTCCTACTGTTGCTCTGATCAGTGTTCAGTCCTACTGTTACTCTGATCAGTGTTCTGTCCTACTGTTACTCTGATCAGTGTTCTGTCCTACAGTTACTCTGCTCAGTGTTCTGTCCTACTGTTACTCTGATCAGTGTTCTGTCCTACTGTTGCTCTGATCAGTGTTTTGTCATACTGTTACTCTGATCAGTGTTCTGTCCTACTGTTACTCTGATCAGTGTTCTGTCCCACTGTTACTCTGATCAGTGTTCAGTCCTACTGTTACTCCGATCAGTGTTCTGTCCTACTGATGCTCTGATCAGTGTTCTGTCCTACTGTTGCTCTGATCAGTGTTCTGTCCTACTGTTGCTCTGATCAGTGTTCAGTCCTACTGTTACTCTGATCAGTGTTCTGTCCTACTGTTACTCTGATCAGTGTTCTGTCCTACTGTTACTCTGCTCAGTGTTCTGTCCTACTGTTACTCTGATCAGTGTTCTGTCCTACTGTTACTCTGTTCAGTGTTCTGTCCTACTGCTGCTCTGATCAGTGTTCTGTCCTACTGTTGCTCTGATCAGTGTTCTGTCCTACTGTTACTCTGCTCAGTGTTCTGTCCTACTGTTACTCTGATCAGTGTTCTGTCCTACTGTTACTCTGCTCAGTGTTCTGTCCTACTGTTACTCTGATCAGTGTTCTGTCCTACTGTTGCTCTGATCAGTGTTCTGTCCTACTGTTACTCTGATCAGTGTTCTGTCCTACTGTTGCTCTGATCAGTGTTCTGTCCTACTCTTACTCTGATCAGTGTTCTGTCCCACTGTTGCTCTGATCAGTGTTCAGTCCTACTGTTACTCCGATCAGTGTTCTGTCCTACTGATGCTCTGATCAGTGTTCTGTCCTACTGTTGCTCTGATCAGTGTTCTGTCCTACTGTTGCTCTGATCAGTGTTCAGTCCTACTGTTACTCTGATCAGTGTTCTGTCCTACTGTTACTCTGATCAGTGTTCTGTCCTACTGTTACTCTGCTCAGTGTTCTGTCCTACTGTTACTCTGATCAGTGTTCTGTCCTACTGTTGCTCTGATCAGTGTTTTGTCATACTGTTACTCTGATCAGTGTTCTGTCCTACTGTTACTCTGATCAGTGTTCTGTCCTACTGTTGCTCTGATCAGTGTTCTGTCCTACTGTTGCTCTGATCAGTGTTCTGTCCTACTGTTACTCTGATCAGTGTTCTGTCCTAATGTTACTCTGATCAGTGTTCTGTCCTACTGTTGCTCTGATCAGTGTTCTGTCCTACTGTTGCTCTTATCAGTGTTCTGTCCTACTGTTACTCTGATCAGTGTTCTGTCCTACTGTTGCTCTGATCAGTGTTCTGTCCTACTGTTACTCTGATCAGTGTTCTGTCCTACTGTTGCTCTGATCAGTGTTCTGTCCTACTGTTACTCTGATCAGTGTTCAGTCCTACTGTTACTCTGATCAGTGTTCTTTCCTACTGTTACTCTGATCAGTGTTCTGTCCTACTGTTACTCTGTTCAGTGTTCTGTCCTACTGCTGCTCTGATCAGTGTTCAGTCCTACTGTTACTCTGATCAGTGTTCTGTCCTACTGTTACTCTGATCAGTGTTCTGTCCTACTGTTACTCTGCTCAGTGTTCTGTCCTACTGTTACTCTGATCAGTGTTCTGTCCTACTGTTACTCTGTTCAGTGTTCTGTCCTACTGCTGCTCTGATCAGTGTTCTGTCCTACTGTTGCTCTGATCAGTGTTCTGTCCTACTGTTACTCTGCTCAGTGTTCTGTCCTACTGTTACTCTGATCAGTGTTCTGTCCTACTGTTACTCTGCTCAGTGTTCTGTCCTACTGTTACTCTGATCAGTGTTCTGTCCTACTGTTACTCTGTTCAGTGTTCTGTCCTACTGCTGCTCTGATCAGTGTTCTGTCCTACTGTTGCTCTGATCAGTGTTCTGTCCTACTGTTACTCTGCTCAGTGTTCTGTCCTACTGTTACTCTGATCAGTGTTCTGTCCTACTGTTACTCTGCTCAGTGTTCTGTCCTACTGTTACTCTGATCAGTGTTCTGTCCTACTGTTGCTCTGATCAGTGTTCTGTCCTACTGTTACTCTGATCAGTGTTCTGTCCTACTGTTGCTCTGATCAGTGTTCTGTCCTACTCTTACTCTGATCAGTGTTCTGTCCCACTGTTGCTCTGATCAGTGTTCAGTCCTACTGTTACTCCGATCAGTGTTCTGTCCTACTGATGCTCTGATCAGTGTTCTGTCCTACTGTTGCTCTGATCAGTGTTCTGTCCTACTGTTGCTCTGATCAGTGTTCAGTCCTACTGTTACTCTGATCAGTGTTCTGTCCTACTGTTACTCTGATCAGTGTTCTGTCCTACTGTTACTCTGCTCAGTGTTCTGTCCTACTGTTACTCTGATCAGTGTTCTGTCCTACTGTTGCTCTGATCAGTGTTTTGTCATACTGTTACTCTGATCAGTGTTCTGTCCTACTGTTACTCTGATCAGTGTTCTGTCCTACTGTTGCTCTGATCAGTGTTCTGTCCTACTGTTGCTCTGATCAGTGTTCTGTCCTACTGTTACTCTGATCAGTGTTCTGTCCTAATGTTACTCTGATCAGTGTTCTGTCCTACTGTTGCTCTGATCAGTGTTCTGTCCTACTGTTGCTCTTATCAGTGTTCTGTCCTACTGTTACTCTGATCAGTGTTCTGTCCTACTGTTGCTCTGATCAGTGTTCTGTCCTACTGTTACTCTGATCAGTGTTCTGTCCTACTGTTGCTCTGATCAGTGTTCTGTCCTACTGTTACTCTGATCAGTGTTCAGTCCTACTGTTACTCTGATCAGTGTTCTTTCCTACTGTTACTCTGATCAGTGTTCTGTCCTACTGTTACTCTGTTCAGTGTTCTGTCCTACTGCTGCTCTGATCAGTGTTCTGTCCTACTGTTGCTCTGATCAGTGTTCTGTCCTACTGTTACTCTGCTCAGTGTTCTGTCCTACTGTTACTCTGATCAGTGTTCTGTCCTACTGTTACTCTGCTCAGTGTTCTGTCCTACTGTTACTCTGATCAGTGTTCTGTCCTACTGTTGCTCTGATCAGTGTTCTGTCCTACTGTTGCTCTGATCAGTGTTCTGTCCTACTGTTACTCTGATCAGTGTTCTGTCCCACTGTTACTCTGATCAGCGTTCAGTCCTACTGTTACTCCGATGAGTGTTCTGTCCTACTGTTGCTCTGATCAGTGTTCTGTCCTACTGTTGCTCTGATCAGTGTTCTGTCCTACTGTTGCTCTGATCAGTGTTCAGTCCTACTGTTACTCTGATCAGTGTTCTGTCCTACTGTTACTCTGATCAGTGTTCTGTCCTACAGTTACTCTGCTCAGTGTTCTGTCCTACTGTTACTCTGATCAGTGTTCTGTCCTACTGTTGCTCTGATCAGTGTTCTGTCATACTGTTACTCTGATCAGTGTTCTGTCCTACTGTTACTCTGATCAGTGTTCTGTCCTACTGTTGCTCTGATCAGTGTTCTGTCCTACTGTTACTCTGATCAGTGTTCTGTCCTACTGTTGCTCTGATCAGTGTTCTGTCCTACTGTTACTCTGTTCAGTGTTCTGTCCTACTGCTGCTCTGATCAGTGTTCTGTCCTACTGTTGCTCTGATCAGTGTTCTGTCCTACTGTTACTCTGCTCAGTGTTCTGTCCTACTGTTACTCTGATCAGTGTTCTGTCCTACTGTTACTCTGCTCAGTGTTCTGTCCTACTGTTACTCTGATCAGTGTTCTGTCCTACTGTTGCTCTGATCAGTGTTTTGTCATTCTGTTACTCTGATCAGTGTTCTGTCCTACTGTTGCTCTGATCAGTGTTCTGTCCTACTGTTACTCTGATCAGTGTTCTGTCCTAATGTTACTCTGATCAGTGTTCTGTCCTACTGTTGCTCTGATCAGTGTTCTGTCCTACTGTTGCTCTGATCAGTGTTCTGTCCTACTGTTACTCTGATCAGTGTTCTGTCCTACTGTTGCTCTGATCAGTGTTCTGTCCTACTGTTACTCTGATCAGTGTTCTGTCCTACTGTTGCTCTGATCAGTGTTCTGTCCTACTGTTACTCTGATCAGTGTTCAGTCCTACTGTTACTCTGATCAGTGTTCTTTCCTACTGTTACTCTGATCAGTGTTCTGTCCTGCTGTTACTCTGTTCAGTGTTCTGTCCTACTGCTGCTCTGATCAGTGTTCTGTCCTACTGTTGCTCTGATCAGTGTTCTGTCCTACTGTTACTCTGCTCAGTGTTCTGTCCTACTGTTACTCTGATCAGTGTTCTGTCCTACTGTTACTCTGCTCAGTGTTCTGTCCTACTGTTACTCTGATCAGTGTTCTGTCCTACTGTTGCTCTGATCAGTGTTCTGTCCTACTGTTGCTCTGATCAGTGTTCTGTCCTACTGTTACTCTGATCAGTGTTCTGTCCCACTGTTACTCTGATCAGTGTTCAGTCCTACTGTTACTCCGATGAGTGTTCTGTCCTACTGTTGCTCTGATCAGTGTTCTGTCCTACTGTTGCTCTGATCAGTGTTCTGTCCTACTGTTACTCTGATCAGTGTTCAGTCCTACTGTTACTCTGATCAGTGTTCTGTCCTACTGTTACTCTGATCAGTGTTCTGTCCTACAGTTACTCTGCTCAGTGTTCTGTCCTACTGTTACTCTGATCAGTGTTCTGTCCTACTGTTGCTCTGATCAGTGTTTTGTCATACTGTTACTCTGATCAGTGTTCTGTCCTACTGTTACTCTGATCAGTGTTCTGTCCTACTGTTGCTCTGATCAGTGTTCTGTCCTACTGTTATTCTGATCAGTGTTCTGTCCTACTGTTGCTCTGATCAGTGTTCTGTCCTACTGTTACTCTGATCAGTGTTCTCTCCTACTGTTGCTCTGATCAGTGTTCTGTCCTACTGTTACTCTGATCAGTGTTCTGTCCTACTGTTTCTCTGATCAGTGTTCTGTCCTACTGTTACTCTGATCAGTGTTCTGTCCTACTGTTACTCTGATCAGTGTTCTATCCTACTGTTGCTCTGATCAGTGTTCTGTCCTACTGTTACTCTGATCAGTGTTCTGTCCTACTGTTGCTCTGATCAGTGTTCTGTCCTACTGTTTCTCTGATCAGTGTTCTGTCCTACTGTTACTCTGATCAGTGTTCTGTCCTACTGTTACTCTGATCAGTGTTCTGTCCTACTGTTACTCTGATCAGTGTTCTGTCCTACTGTTGCTCTGATCAGTGTTCTGTCCTACTGTTACTCTGATCAGTGTTCTGTCCTACTGTTGCTCTGATCAGTGTTCTGTCCTACTGTTACCCTGATCAGTGTTCTGTCCCACTGTTACTCTGATCAGTGTTCAGTCCTACTGTTACTCTGATCAGTGTTCTGTCCTACTGTTGCTCTGATCAGTGTTCTGTCCTACTGTTGCTCTGATCAGTGTTCTGTCCTACTGTTGCTCTGATCAGTGTTCAGTCCTACTGTTACTCTGATCAGTGTTCTGTCCTACTGTTACTCTGATCAGTGTTCTGTCCTACTGTTACTCTGCTCAGTGTTCTGTCCTACTGTTACTCTGATCAGTGTTCTGTCCTACTGTTGCTCTGATCAGTGTTCTGTCATACTGTTACTCTGATTAGTGTTCTGTCCTACTGTTACTCTGATCAGTGTTCTGTCCTACTGTTACTCTGATCAGTGTTCTGTCCTACTGTTGCTCTGATCAGTGTTCTGTCCTACTGTTGCTCTGATCAGTGTTCTGTCCTACTGTTGCTCTGATCAGTGTTCTGTCCTACTGTTGCTCTGATCAGTGTTCTGTCCTACTGTTGCTCTGATCAGTGTTCTGTCCTACTGTTACTCTGATCAGTGTTCTGTCCTACTGTTACTCTGATCAGTGTTCTGTCCTACTGTTACTCTGATCAGTGTTCTGTCCTACTGTTGCTCTGATCAATGTTCTGTCCTACTGTTGCTCTGATCAGTGTTCTGTTCTACTGTTACTCTGATCAGTGTTCTGTCCTACTGTTGCTCTGATCAGTGTTCTGTCCTACTGTTGCTCTGCTCAGTGTTCTGTCCTACTGTTACTCTGATCAGTGTTCTGTCCTACTGTTACTCTGCTCAGTGTTCTGTCCTACTGTTACTCTGATCAGTGTTCTGTCCTACTGTTACTCTGATCAGTGTTCTGTCCTACTGTTGCTCTGATCAGTGTTCTGTCCTACTGTTGCTCTGATCAGTGTTCTGTTCTACTGTTACTCTGATCAGTGTTCTGTCCTACTGTTGTTCTGATCAGTGTTCTGTCCTACTGTTGCTCTGCTCAGTGTTCTGTCCTACTGTTACTCTGATCAGTGTTCTGTCCTACTGTTACTCTGCTCAGTGTTCTGTCCTACTGTTACTCTGATCAGTGTTCTGTCCTACTGTTACTCTGATCAGTGTTCTGTCCTACTGTTGCTCTGTCCTACTGTTGCTCTGATCAGTGTTCTGTCCTACTGTTGCTCTGATCAGTGTTCTGTCCTACTGTTGCTCTGATCAGTGTTCTGTCCTACTGTTACTCTGATCAGTGGTCTGTCCTACTGTTACTCTGATCAGTGTTCTGTCCTACTGTTACTCTGCTCAGTGTTCTGTCCTACAGTTACTCTGATCAGTGTTCTGTCCTACTGTTACTCTGATCAGTGTTCTGTCCTACTGTTGCTCTGATCAGTGTTCTGTCCTACTGTTGCTCTGATCAGTGTTTTGTCATACTGTTACTCTGATCAGTGTTCTGTCCTACTGTTACTCTGATCAGTGTTCTGTCCTACTGTTGCTCTGATCAGTGTTCTGTCCTACTGTTGCTCTGATCAGTGTTCTGTCCTACTGTTACTCTGATCAGTGTTCTGTCCTAATGTTACTCTGATCAGTGTTCTGCCCTACTGTTGCTCTGATCAGTGTTCTGTCCTACTGTTACTCTGATCAGTGTTCAGTCCTACTGTTACTCTGCTCAGTGTTCTTTCCTACTGTTACTCTGATCAGTGTTCTGTCCTACTGTTACTCTGTTCAGTGTTCTGTCCTACTGCTGCACTGATCAGTGTTCTGTCCTACTGTTGCTCTGATCAGTGTTCTGTCCTACTGTTACTCTGCTCAGTGTTCTGTCCTACTGTTACTCTGATCAGTGTTCTGTCCTACTGTTACTCTGCTCAGTGTTCTGTCCTACTGTTACTCTGATCAGTGTTCTGTCCTACTGTTGCTCTGATCAGTGTTCTGTCCTACTGTTGCTCTGATCAGTGTTCTGTCCTACTGTTACTCTGATCAGTGTTCTGTCCCACTGTTACTCTGATCAGTGTTCAGTCCTACTGTTACTCCGATGAGTGTTCTGTCCTACTGTTGCTCTGATCAGTGTTCTGTCCTACTGTTGCTCTGATCAGTGTTCTGTCCTACTGTTGCTCTGATCAGTGTTCAGTCCTACTGTTACTCTGATCAGTGTTCTGTCCTACTGTTACTCTGATCAGTGTTCTGTCCTACAGTTACTCTGCTCAGTGTTCTGTCCTACTGTTACTCTAATCAGTGTTCTGTCCTACTGTTGCTCTGATCAGTGTTTTGTCATACTGTTACTCTGATCAGTGTTCTGTCCTACTGTTACTCTGATCAGTGTTCTGTCCTACTGTTGCTCTGATCAGTGTTCTGTCCTACTGTTGCTCTGATCAGTGTTCTGTCCTACTGTTGCTCTGATCAGTGTTCTGTCCTACTGTTACTCTGATCAGTGTTCTCTCCTACTGTTGCTCTGATCAGTGTTCTGTCCTACTGTTACTCTGATCAGTGTTCTGTCCTACTGTTTCTCTGATCAGTTTTCTGTCCTACTGTTACTCTGATCAGTGTTCTGTCCTACTGTTACTCTGATCAGTGTTCTGTCCTACTGTTGCTCTGATCAGTGTTCTGTCCTACTGTTACTCTGATCAGTGTTCTGTCCTACTGTTGCTCTGATCAGTGTTCTGTCCTACTGTTTCTCTGATCAGTGTTCTGTCCTACTGTTACTCTGATCAGTGTTCTGTCCTACTGTTACTCTGATCAGTGTTCTGTCCTACTGTTACTCTGATCAGTGTTCTGTCCTACTGTTGCTCTGATCAGTGTTCTGTCCTACTGTTACTCTGATCAGTGTTCTGTCCTACTGTTGCTCTGATCAGTGTTCTGTCCTACTGTTACCCTGATCAGTGTTCTGTCCCACTGTTACTCTGATCAGTGTTCAGTCCTACTGTTACTCTGATCAGTGTTCTGTCCTACTTTTGCTCTGATCAGTGTTCTGTCCTACTGTTGCTCTGATCAGTGTTCTGTCCTACTGTTGCTCTGATCAGTGTTCAGTCCTACTGTTACTCTGATCAGTGTTCTGTCCTACTGTTACTCTGCTCAGTGTTCTGTCCTACTGTTACTCTGCTCAGTGTTCTGTCCTACTGTTGCTCTGATCAGTGTTCTGTCATACTGTTGCTCTGATTTGTGTTCTGTCCTACTGTTACTCTGATCAGTGTTCTGTCCTACTGTTGCTCTGATCAGTGTTCTGTCCTACTGTTGCTCTGATCAGTGTTCTGTCCTACTGTTGCTCTGATCAGTGTTCTGTCCTACTTTTACTCTGATCAGTGTTCTGTCCTACTGTTGCTCTGATCAGTGTTCTGTCCTACTGTTACTCTGATCAGTGTTCTGTCCTACTGTTACTCTGATCAGTGTTCTGTCCTACTGTTACTCTGATCAGTGTTCTGTCCTACTGTTACTCTGATCAGTGTTCTGTCCTACTGTTGCTCTGATCAGTGTTCTGTCCTACTGTTGCTCTGATCAGTGTTCTGTTCTACTGTTACTCTGATCAGTGTTCTGTCCTACTGTTGCTCTGATCAGTGTTCTGTCCTACTGTTGCTCTGCTCAGTGTTCTGTCCTACTGTTACTCTGATCAGTGTTCTGTCCTACTGTTACTCTGCTCAGTGTTCTGTCCTACTGTTACTCTGATCAGTGTTCTGTCCTACTGTTACTCTGATCAGTGTTCTGTCCTACTGTTGCTCTGTCCTACTGTTGCTCTGATCAGTGTTCTGTCCTACTGTTACTCTGATCAGTGCTCTGTCCTACTGTTGCTCTGATCAGTGTTCTGTCCTACTGTTACTCTGATCAGTGGTCTGTCCTACTGTTACTCTGATCAGTGTTCTGTCCTACTGTTACTCTGCTCAGTGTTCTGTCCTACTGTTACTCTGATCAGTGTTCTGTCCTACTGTTACTCTGATCAGTGTTCTGTCCTACTGTTGCTCTGATCAGTGTTCTGTCCTACTGTTGCTCTGATCAGTGTTTTGTCATACTGTTACTCTGATCAGTGTTCTGTCCTACTGTTACTGTGATCAGTGTTCTGTCCTACTGTTGCTCTGATCAGTGTTCTGTCCTACTGTTGCTCTGATCAGTGTTCTGTCCTACTGTTACTCTGATCAGTGTTCTGTCCTAATGTTACTCTGATCAGTGTTCTGTCCTACTGTTGCTCTGATCAGTGTTCTGTCCTACTGTTACTCTGATCAGTGTTCTGTCCTACTGTTGCTCTGATCAGTGTTCTGTCCTACTGTTACTCTGATCAGTGTTCTGTCCTACTGTTGCTCTGATCAGTGTTCTGTCCTACTGTTACTCTGATCAGTGTTCAGTCCTACTGTTACTCTGATCAGTGTTCTTTCCTACTGTTACTCTGATCAGTGTTCTGTCCTACTGTTACTCTGTTCAGTGTTCTGTCCTACTGCTGCTCTGATCAGTGTTCTGTCCTACTGTTGCTCTGATCAGTGTTCTGTCCTACTGTTACTCTGCTCAGTGTTCTGTCCTACTGTTACTCTGATCAGTGTTCTGTCCTACTGTTACTCTGCTCAGTGTTCTGTCCTACTGTTACTCTGATCAGTGTTCTGTCCTACTGTTGCTCTGATCAGTGTTCTGTCCTACTGTTACTCTGATCAGTGTTCTGTCCTACTGTTGCTCTGATCAGTGTTCTGTCCTACTGTTACTCTGATCAGTGTGCTGTCCTACTGTTACTCTGATCAGTGTTCTGTCCTACTGTTACTCTGATCAGTGTTCTGTCCTACTGTTACTCTGATCAGTGTTCTGTCCTACTGTTGCTCTGATCAGTGTTCTGTCCTACTGTTGCTCTGATCAGTGTTCTGTCCTACTATTACTCTGATCAGAGTTCTGTCCTACTGTTGCTCTGATCAGTGTTCTGTCCTACTGTTACTCTGATCAGTGTTCTGTTCTACTGTTACTCTGATCAGTGTTCTGTAGTACTGTTGCTCTGTTCAGTGTTCTGTCCTACTGTTGCTCTGATCAGTGTTCTGTCCTACTGTTACTCTGATCAGTATTCTGTCCTACTGTTACTCTGATCAGTGTTCTGTCCTACTGTTACTCTGCTCAGTGTTCTGTCCTACTGTTACTCTGATCAGTGTTCTGTCCTACTGTTGCTCTGATCAGTGTTCTGTCCTACTGTTACTCTGATCAGTGTTCTGTCCCACTGTTACTCTGATCAGTGTTCAGTCCTACTGTTACTCCGATCAGTGTTCTGTCCTACTGATGCTCTGATCAGTGTTCTGTCCTACTGTTGCTCTGATCAGTGTTCAGTCCTACTGTTACTCTGATCAGTGTTCTGTCCTACTGTTACTCTGATCAGTGTTCTGTCCTACTGTTACTCTGCTCAGTGTTCTGTCCTACTGTTACTCTGATCAGTGTTCTGTCCTACTGTTGCTCTGATCAGTGTTCTGTCCTACTGTTGCTCTGATCAGTGTTCTGTCCTACTGTTACTCTGATCAGTGTTCTGTCCTACTGTTACTCTGTTCAGTGTTCTGTCCTACTGCTGCTCTGATCAGTGTTCTGTCCTACTGTTGCTCTGATCAGTGTTCTGTCCTACTGTTACTCTGATCAGTGTTCTGTCCTACTGTTACTCTGATCAGTGTTCTGTCCTACTGTTACTCTGCTCAGTGTTCTGTCCTACTGTTACTCTGATCAGTATTCTGTCCTACTGTTGCTCTGATCAGTGTTCTGTCCTACTGTTGCTCTGATCAGTGTTCTGTCCTACTGTTACTCTGATCAGTGTTCTGTCCTACTGTTGCTCTGATCAGTGTTCTGTCCTACTGTTACTCTGATCAGTGTTCTGTCCTACTGTTACTCTGATCAGTGTTCTGTCCTACTGTTACTCTGATCAGTGTTCTGTCCTACTGTTACTCTGATCAGTGTTCTGTCCTACTGTTGCTCTGATCAGTGTTGTGTCCTACTGTTGCTCTGATCAGTGTTCTGTCCTACTATTACTCTGATCAGAGTTCTGTCCTACTGTTGCTCTGATCAGTGTTCTGTCCTACTGTTGCTCTGATCAGTGTTCTGTTCTACTGTTACTCTGATCAGTGTTCTGTAGTACTGTTGCTCTGATCAGTGTTCTGTCCTACTGTTGCTCTGATCAGTGTTCTGTCCTATTGTTGCTCTGATCAGTGTTCTGTCCTACTGTTACTCTGATCAGTGTTCTGTCCTACTGTTACTCTGATCAGTGTTCTGTCCTACTGTTACTCTGCTCAGTGTTCTGTCCTACTGTTACTCTGATCAGTGTTCTGTCCTACTGTTGCTCTGATCAGTGTTCTGTCCTACTGTTACTCTGATCAGTGTTCTGTCCCACTGTTACTCTGATCAGTGTTCAGTCCTACTGTTACTCCGATCAGTGTTCTGTCCTACTGATGCTCTGATCAGTGTTCTGTCCTACTGTTGCTCTGATCAGTGTTCTGTCCTACTGTTACTCTGATCAGTGTTCAGTCCTACTGTTACTCTGATCAGTGTTCTGTCCTACTGTTACTCTGATCAGTGTTCTGTCCTACTGTTACTCTGCTCAGTGTTCTGTCCTACTGTTACTCTGATCAGTGTTCTGTCCTACTGTTGCTCTGATCAGTGTTCTGTCCTACTGTTGCTCTGATCAGTGTTCTGTCCTACTGTTACTCTGATCAGTGTTCTGTCCTACTGTTACTCTGTTCAGTGTTCTGTCCTACTGCTGCTCTGATCAGTGTTCTGTCCTACTGTTGCTCTGATCAGTGTTCTGTCCTACTGTTACTCTGATCAGTGTTCTGTCCTACTGTTACTCTGATCAGTGTTCTGTCCTACTGTTACTCTGCTCAGTGTTCTGTCCTACTGTTACTCTGATCAGTATTCTGTCCTACTGTTGCTCTGATCAGTGTTTTGTCATACTGTTACTCTGATCAGTGTTCTGTCCTACTGTTACTCTGATCAGTGTTCTGTCCTACTGTTGCTCTGATCAGTGTTCTGTCCTACTGTTGCTCTGATCAGTGTTCTGTCCTACTGTTACTCTGATCAGTGTTCTGTCCTAATGTTACTCTGATCAGTGTTCTGTCCTACTGTTGCTCTGATCAGTGTTCTGTCCTACTGTTGCTCTGATCAGTGTTCTGTCCTACTGTTACTCTGATCAGTGTTCTGTCCTACTGTTGCTCTGATCAGTGTTCTGTCCTACTGTTACTCTGATCAGTGTTCTGTCCTACTGTTGCTCTGATCAGTGTTCTGTCCTACTGTTACTCTGATCAGTGTTCAGTCCTACTGTTACTCTGATCAGTGTTCTTTCCTACTGTTACTCTGATCAGTGTTCTGTCCTACTGTTACTCTGTTCAGTGTTCTGTCCTACTGCTGCTCTGATCAGTGTTCTGTCCTACTGTTGCTCTGATCAGTGTTCTGTCCTACTGTTACTCTGCTCAGTGTTCTGTCCTACTGTTACTCTGATCAGTGTTCTGTCCTACTGTTACTCTGCTCAGTGTTCTGTCCTACTGTTACTCTGATCAGTGTTCTGTCCTACTGTTGCTCTGATCAGTGTTCTGTCCTACTGTTGCTCTGATCAGTGTTCTGTCCTACTGTTACTCTGATCAGTGTTCTGTCCCACTGTTACTCTGATCAGTGTTCAGTCCTACTGTTACTCCGATGAGTGTTCTGTCCTACTGTTGCTCTGATCAGTGTTCTGTCCTACTGTTGCTCTGATCAGTGTTCTGTCCTACTGTTGCTCTGATCAGTGTTCAGTCCTACTGTTACTCTGATCAGTGTTCTGTCCTACTGTTACTCTGATCAGTGTTCTGTCCTACAGTTACTCTGCTCAGTGTTCTGTCCTACTGTTACTCTGATCAGTGTTCTGTCCTACTGTTGCTCTGATCAGTGTTTTGTCATACTGTTACTCTGATCAGTGTTCTGTCCTACTGTTACTCTGATCAGTGTTCTGTCCTACTGTTGCTCTGATCAGTGTTCTGTCCTACTGTTACTCTGATCAGTGTTCTGTCCTACTGTTGCTCTGATCAGTGTTCTGTCCTACTGTTACTCTGATCAGTGTTCAGTCCTACTGTTACTCTGATCAGTGTTCTGTCCTACTGTAACTCTGATCAGTGTTCTGTCCTACTGTTACTCTGTTCAGTGTTCTGTCCTACTGCTGCTCTGATCAGTGTTCTGTCCTACTGTTGCTCTGATCAGTGTTCTGTCCTACTGTTACTCTGCTCAGTGTTCTGTCCTACTGTTACTCTGATCAGTGTTCTGTCCTACTGTTACTCTGCTCAGTGTTCTGTCCTACTGTTACTCTGATCAGTGTTCTGTCCTACTGTTGCTCTGATCAGTGTTCTGTCCTACTGTTACTCTGATCAGTGTTCTGTACCACTGTTATTCTGATCAGTGTTCAGTCCTACTGTTACTCTGATCAGTGTTCTGTCCTACTGTTGCTCTGATCAGTGTTCTGTCCTACTGTTGCTCTGATCAGTGTTCTGTCCTACTGTTGCTCTGATCAGTGTTCAGTCCTACTGTTGCTCTGATCAGTGTTCTGTCCTACTGTTACTCTGATCAGTGTTCTGTCCTACTGTTACTCTGATCAGTGTTCTGTCCTACTGTTACTCTGTTCAGTGTTCTGTCCTACTGCTGCTCTGATCAGTGTTCTGTCCTACTGTTGCTCTGATCAGTGTTCTGTCCTACTGTTACTCTGCTCAGTGTTCTGTCCTACTGTTACTCTGATCAGTGTTCTGTCCTACTGTTACTCTGCTCAGTGTTCTGTCCTACTGTTACTCTGATCAGTGTTCTGTCCTACTGTTGCTCTGATCAGTGTTCTGTCCTACTGTTGCTCTGATCAGTGTTCTGTCCTACTGTTACTCTGATCAGTGTTCTGTCCCACTGTTACTCTGATCAGTGTTCAGTCCTACTGTTACTCCGATGAGTGTTCTGTCCTACTGTTGCTCTGATCAGTGTTCTGTCCTACTGTTGCTCTGATCAGTGTTCTGTCCTACTGTTGCTCTGATCAGTGTTCAGTCCTACTGTTACTCTGATCAGTGTTCTGTCCTACTGTTACTCTGATCAGTGTTCTGTCCTACAGTTACTCTGCTCAGTGTTCTGTCCTACTGTTACTCTGATCAGTGTTCTGTCCTACTGTTGCTCTGATCAGTGTTTTGTCATACTGTTACTCTGATCAGTGTTCTGTCCTACTGTTAATCTGATCAGTGTTCTGTCCTACTGTTGCTCTGATCAGTGTTCTGTCCTACTGTTACTCTGATCAGTGTTCTGTCCTACTGTTGCTCTGATCAGTGTTCTGTCCTACTGTTACTCTGATCAGTGTTCAGTCCTACTGTAACTCTGATCAGTATTCTGTCATACTGTTACTCTGTTCAGTGTTCTGTCCTACTGCTGCTCTGATCAGTGTTCTGTCCTACTGTTGCTCTGATCAGTGTTCTGTCCTACTGTTACTCTGCTCAGTGTTCTGTCCTACTGTTACTCTGATCAGTGTTCTGTCCTACTGTTACTCTGCTCAGTGTTCTGTCCTACTGTTACTCTGATCAGTGTTCTGTCCTACTGTTGCTCTGATCAGTGTTCTGTCCTACTGTTACTCTGATCAGTGTTCTGTCCCACTGTTACTCTGATCAGTGTTCAGTCCTACTGTTACTCTGATCAGTGTTCTGTCCTACTGTTGCTCTGATCAGTGTTCTGTCCTACTGTTGCTCTGATCAGTGTTCTGTCCTACTGTTGCACTGATCAGTGTTCAGTCCTACTGTTGCTCTGATCAGTGTTCTGTCCTACTGTTACTCTGATCAGTGTTCTGTCCTACTGTTACTCTGATCAGTGTTCTGTCCTACTGTTACTCTGTTCAGTGTTCTGTCCTACTGCTGCTCTGATCAGTGTTCTGTCCTACTGTTGCTCTGATCAGTGTTCTGTCCTACTGTTACTCTGATCAGTGTTCTGTCCTACTGTTACTCTGATCAGTGTTCTGTCCTACTGTTACTCTGCTCAGTGTTCTGTCCTACTGTTACTCTGATCAGTGTTCTGTCCTACTGTTGCTCTCATCAGTGTTTTGTCATACTGTTACTCTGATCAGTGTTCTGTCCTACTGTTACTCTGATCAGTGTTCTGTCCTACTGTTGCTCTGATCAGTGTTCTGTCCTACTGTTGCTCTGATCAGTGTTCTGTCCTACTGTTACTCTGCTCAGTGTTCTGTCCTAATGTTACTCTGATCAGTGTTCTGTCCTACTTTTGCTCTGATCAGTGTTCTGTCCTACTGTTGCTCTGATCAGTGTTCTGTCCTACTGTTACTCTGATCAGTGTTCTGTCCTACTGTTGCTCTGATCAGTGTTCTGTCCTACTGTTGCTCTGATCAGTGTTCTGTCCTACTGTTACTCTGCTCAGTGTTCTGTCCTACTGTTACTCTGATCAGTGTTCTGTCCTACTGTTACTCTGCTCAGTGTTCTGTCCTACTGTTACTCTGATCAGTGTTCTGTCCTACTGTTGCTCTGATCAGTGTTCTGTCCTACTGTTGCTCTGATCAGTGTTCTGTCCTACTGTTACTCTGATCAGTGTTCTGTCCACTGTTACTCTGATCAGTGTTCAGTCCTACTGTTACTCCGATGAGTGTTCTGTCCTACTGTTGCTCTGATCAGTGTTCTGTCCTACTGTTGCTCTGATCAGTGTTCTGTCCCACTGTTGCTCTGATCAGTGTTCAGTCCTACTGTTACTCTGATCAGTGTTCTGTCCTACTGTTGCTCTGATCAGTGTTCTGTCCTACTGTTGCTCTGATCAGTGTTCTGTCCTACTGTTGCACTGATCAGTGTTCAGTCCTACTGTTGCTCTGATCAGTGTTCTGTCCTACTGTTACTCTGATCAGTGTTCTGTCCTACTGTTACTCTGATCAGTGTTCTGTCCTACTGTTACTCTGTTCAGTGTTCTGTCCTACTGCTGCTCTGATCAGTGTTCTGTCCTACTGTTGCTCTGATCAGTGTTCTGTCCTACTGTTACTCTGATCAGTGTTCTGTCCTACTGTTACTCTGATCAGTGTTCTGTCCTACTGTTACTCTGCTCAGTGTTCTGTCCTACTGTTACTCTGATCAGTGTTCTGTCCTACTGTTGCTCTCATCAGTGTTTTGTCATACTGTTACTCTGATCAGTGTTCTGTCCTACTGTTACTCTGATCAGTGTTCTGTCCTACTGTTGCTCTGATCAGTGTTCTGTCCTACTGTTGCTCTGATCAGTGTTCTGTCCTACTGTTACTCTGCTCAGTGTTCTGTCCTAATGTTACTCTGATCAGTGTTCTGTCCTACTTTTGCTCTGATCAGTGTTCTGTCCTACTGTTGCTCTGATCAGTGTTCTGTCCTACTGTTACTCTGATCAGTGTTCTGTCCTACTGTTGCTCTGATCAGTGTTCTGTCCTACTGTTGCTCTGATCAGTGTTCTGTCCTACTGTTACTCTGCTCAGTGTTCTGTCCTACTGTTACTCTGATCAGTGTTCTGTCCTACTGTTACTCTGCTCAGTGTTCTGTCCTACTGTTACTCTGATCAGTGTTCTGTCCTACTGTTGCTCTGATCAGTGTTCTGTCCTACTGTTGCTCTGATCAGTGTTCTGTCCTACTGTTACTCTGATCAGTGTTCTGTCCCACTGTTACTCTGATCAGTGTTCAGTCCTACTGTTACTCCGATGAGTGTTCTGTCCTACTGTTGCTCTGATCAGTGTTCTGTCCTACTGTTGCTCTGATCAGTGTTCTGTCCCACTGTTGCTCTGATCAGTGTTCAGTCCTACTGTTACTCTGATCAGTGTTCTGTCCTACTGTTACTCTGATCAGTGTTCTGTCCTACAGTTACTCTGCTCAGTGTTCTGTCCTACTGTTACTCTGATCAGTGTTCTGTCCTACTGTTGCTCTGATCAGTGTTTTGTCATACTGTTACTCTGATCAGTGTTCTGTCCTACTGTTACTCTGATCAGTGTTCTGTCCTACTGTTACTCTGATCGGTGTTCTGTCCTACTGTTGCTCTGATCAGTGTTCTGTCCTACTGTTACTCTGCTCAGTGTTCTGTCCTACTGTTACTCTGATCAGTGTTCTGTCCTACTGTTACTCTGATCAGTGTTCTGTCCTACTGTTGCTCTGATCAGTGTTCTGTCATACTGTTACTCTGATCAGTGTTCTGTCCTACTGTTACTCTGATCAGTGTTCTGTCCCACTGTTACTCTGATCAGTGTTCAGTCCTACTGTTACTCTGATCAGTGTTCTGTCCTACTGTTGCTCTGATCAGTGTTCTGTCCTACTGTTACTCTGATCAGTGTTCTGTCCTACTGTTGCTCTGATCAGTGTTCTGTCCTACTGTTACTCTGATCAGTGTTCTGTCCTACTGTTGCTCTGATCAGTGTTCTGTCCTACTGTTACTCTGATCAGTGTTCTGTCCTACTGTTGCTCTGATCAGTGTTCTGTCCTACTGTTGCTCTGATCAGTGTTCTGTCCTACTGTTACTCTGATCAGTGTTCTGTCCTACTGTTACTCTGATCAGTGTTCTGTCCTACTGTTGCTCTGATCAGTGTTCTGTCCTACTGTTGCTCTGATCAGTGTTCTGTCCTACTGTTGCTCTGATCAGAGTTCTGTCCTACTGTTGCTCTGATCAGTGTTCTGTCCTACTGTTGCTCTGATCAGTGTTCTGTTCTACTGTTACTCTGATCAGTGTTCTGTAGTACTGTTGCTCTGATCAGTGTTCTGTCCTACTGTTGCTCTGATCAGTGTTCTGTCCTATTGTTGCTCTGATCAGTGTTCTGTCCTACTGTTACTCTGATCAGTGTTCTGTCCTACTGTTACTCTGATCAGTGTTCTGTCCTACTGTTACTCTGCTCAGTGTTCTGTCCTACTGTTACTCTGATCAGTGTTCTGTCCTACTGTTGCTCTGATCAGTGTTCTGTCCTACTGTTACTCTGATCAGTGTTCTGTCCCACTGTTACTCTGATCAGTGTTCTGTCCTACTGTTGCTCTGATCAGTGTTCTGTCCTACTGTTACTCTGATCAGTGTTCAGTCCTACTGTTGCTCTGATCAGTGTTCTGTCCTACTGTTGCTCTGATCAGTGTTCTGTCCTACTGTTACTCTGATCAGTGTTCTGTCCCACTGTTACTCTGATCAGTGTTCAGTCCTACTGTTACTCCGATGAGTGTTCTGTCCTACTGTTGCTCTGATCAGTGTTCTGTCCTACTGTTGCTCTGATCAGTGTTCTGTCCTACTGTTGCTCTGATCAGTGTTCAGTCCTACTGTTACTCTGATCAGTGTTCTGTCCTACTGTTACTCTGATCAGTGTTCTGTCCTACAGTTACTCTGCTCAGTGTTCTGTCCTACTGTTACTCTGATCAGTGTTCTGTCCTACTGTTGCTCTGATCAGTGTTTTGTCATACTGTTACTCTGATCAGTGTTCTGTCCTACTGTTACTCTGATCAGTGTTCTGTCCTACTGTTGCTCTGATCAGTGTTCTGTCCTACTGTTGCTCTGATCAGTGTTCTGTCCTACTGTTACTCTGATCAGTGTTCTGTCCTACTGTTGCTCTGATCAGTGTTCTGTCCTACTGTTACTCTGATCAGTGTTCTGTCCTACTGTTGCTCTGATCAGTGTTCTGTCCTACTGTTACTCTGATCAGTGTTCAGTCCTACTGTTACTCTGATCAGTGTTCTGTCCTACTGTAACTCTGATCAGTGTTCTGTCCTACTGTTACTCTGTTCAGTGTTCTGTCCTACTGCTGCTCTGATCAGTGTTCTGTCCTACTGTTGCTCTGATCAGTGTTCTGTCCTACTGTTACTCTGCTCAGTGTTCTGTCCTACTGTTACTCTGATCAGTGTTCTGTCCTACTGTTACTCTGCTCAGTGTTCTGTCCTACTGTTACTCTGATCAGTGTTCTGTCCTACTGTTGCTCTGATCAGTGTTCTGTCCTATTGTTACTCTGATCAGTGTTCTGTCCCACTGTTACTCTGATCAGTGTTCAGTCCTACTGTTACTCTGATCAGTGTTCTGTCCTACTGTTGCTCTGATCAGTGTTCTGTCCTACTGTTGCTCTGATCAGTGTTCTGTCCTACTGTTGCTCTGATCAGTGTTCAGTCCTACTGTTACTCTGCTCAGTGTTCTGTCCTACTGTTACTCTGATCAGTGTTCTGTCCTACTGTTGCTCTGATCAGTGTTCTGTCATACTGTTACTCTGATCAGTGTTCTGTCCTACTGTTACTCTGATCAGTGTTCTGTCCTACTGTTGCTCTGATCAGTGTTCTGTCCTACTGTTGCTCTGATCAGTGTTCTGTCCTACTGTTGCTCTGATCAGTGTTCTGTCCTACTGTTACTCTGATCAGTGTTCTGTCCTACTGTTGCTCTGATCAGTGTTCTGTCCTACTGTTACTCTGATCAGTGTTCTGTCCTACTGTTGCTCTGATCAGTGTTCTGTCCTACTGTTACTCTGATCAGTGTTCTGTCCTACTGTTGCTCTGATCAGTGTTCTGTCCTACTGTTACTCTGATCAGTGTTCTGTCCTACTGTTACTCTGATCAGTGTTCTGTCCTACTGTTACTCTGATCAGTGTTCTGTCCTACTGTTGCTCTGATCAGTGTTCTGTCCTACTGTTGCTCTGATCAGTGTTCTGTCCTACTGTTACTCTGATCAGAGTTCTATCCTACTGTTGCTCTGATCAGTGTTCTGTCCTACTGTTGCTCTGATCAGTGTTCTGTTCTACTGTTACTCTGATCAGTGTTCTGTAGTACTGTTGCTCTGATCAGTGTTCTGTCCTACTGTTGCTCTGATCAGTGTTCTGTCCTATTGTTGCTCTGATCAGTGTTCTGTCCTACTGTTACTCTGATCAGTGTTCTGTCCTACTGTTACTCTGATCAGTGTTCTGTCCTACTGTTACTCTGCTCAGTGTTCTGTCCTACTGTTACTCTGATCAGTGTTCTGTCCTACTGTTGCTCTGATCAGTGTTCTGTCCTACTGTTACTCTGATCAGTGTTCTGTCCCACTGTTACTCTGATCAGTGTTCAGTCCTACTGTTACTCCGATCAGTGTTCTGTCCTACTGATGCTCTGATCAGTGTTCTGTCCTACTGTTGCTCTGATCAGTGTTCTGTCCTACTGTTGCTCTGATCAGTGTTCTGTCCTACTGTTACTCTGATCAGTGTTCTGTCCTACTGTTACTCTGATCAGTGTTCTGTCCTACTGTTACTCTGCTCAGTGTTCTGTCCTACTGTTACTCTGATCAGTGTTCTGTCCTACTGTTGCTCTGATCAGTGTTCTGTCCTACTGTTGCTCTGATCAGTGTTCTGTCCTACTGTTACTCTGATCAGTGTTCTGTCCTACTGTTACTCTGTTCAGTGTTCTGTCCTACTGCTGCTCTGATCAGTGTTCTGTCCTACTGTTGCTCTGATTAGTGTTTTGTCCTACTGTTACTCTGATCAGTGTTCTGTCCTACTGTTACTCTGATCAGTGGTCTGTCCTACTGTTACTCTGATCAGTGTTCTGTCCTACTGTTACTCTGCTCAGTGTTCTGTCCTACTGTTACTCTGATCAGTGTTCTGTCCTACTGTTGCTCTGATCAGTGTTTTGTCATACTGTTACTCTGATCAGTGTTCTGTCCTACTGTTACTCTGATCAGTGTTCTGTCCTACTGTTGCTCTGATCAGTGTTCTGTCCTACTGTTGCTCTGATCAGTGTTCTGTCCTACTGTTACTCTGATCAGTGTTCTGTCCTAATGTTACTCTGATCAGTGTTCTGTCCTACTGTTGCTCTGATCAGTGTTCTGTCCTACTGTTGCTCTGATCAGTGTTCTGTCCTACTGTTACTCTGATCAGTGTTCTGTCCTACTGTTGCTCTGATCAGTGTTCTGTCCTACTGTTACTCTGATCAGTGTTCAGTCCTACTGTTACTCTGATCAGTGTTCTTTCCTACTGTTCCTCTGATCAGTGTTCTGTCCTACTGTTACTCTGTTCAGTGTTCTGTCCTACTGCTGCTCTGATCAGTGTTCTGTCCTACTGTTGCTCTGATCAGTGTTCTGTCCTACTGTTACTTTGCTCAGTGTTCTGTCCTACTGTTACTCTGATCAGTGTTCTGTCCTACTGTTACTCTGCTCAGTGTTCTGTCCTACTGTTACTCTGATCAGTGTTCTGTCCTACTGTTGCTCTGATCAGTGTTCTGTCCTACTGTTGCTCTGATCAGTGTTCTGTCCTACTGTTACTCTGATCAGTGTTCTGTCCCACTGTTACTCTGATCAGTGTTCAGTCCTACTGTTACTCCGATGAGTGTTCTGTCCTACTGTTGCTCTGATCAGTGTTCTGTCCTACTGTTGCTCTGATCAGTGTTCTGTCCTACTGTTGCTCTGATCAGTGTTCTGTCCTACTGTTGCTCTGATCAGTGTTCTGTCCTACTGTTGCTCTGATCAGTGTTCTGTCCTACTGTTGCTCTGATCAGTGTTCTGTCCTAATGTTACTCTGATCAGTGTTCTCTCCTACTGTTGCTCTGATCAGTGTTCTGTCCTACTGTTACTCTGATCAGTGTTCTGTCCTACTGTTTCTCTGATCAGTGTTCTGTCCTACTGTTACTCTGATCAGTGTTCTGTCCTACTGTTACTCTGATCAATGTTCTGTCCTACTGTTGCTCTGATCAGTGTTCTGTCCTACTGTTACTCTGATCAGTGTTCTGTCCTACTGTTGCTCTGATCAGTGTTCTGTCCTACTGTTTCTCTGATCAGTGTTCTGTCCTACTGTTACTCTGATCAGTGTTCTGTCCTACTGTTACTCTGATCAGTGTTCTGTCCTACTGTTACTCTGATCAGTGTTCTGTCCTACTGTTGCTCTGATCAGTGTTCTGTCCTACTGTTACTCTGCTCAGTGTTCTGTCCTACTGTTACTCTGATCAGTGTTCTGTCCTACTGTTGCTCTGATCAGTGTTCTGTCATACTGTTACTCTGATTAGTGTTCTGTCCTACTGTTACTCTGATCAGTGTTCTGTCCTACTGTTGCTCTGATCAGTGTTCTGTCCTACTGTTGCTCTGATCAGTGTTCAGTCCTACTGTTACTCTGCTCAGTGTTCTGTCCTACTGTTACTCTGATCAGTGTTCTGTCCTACTGTTGCTCTGATCAGTGTTCTGTCATACTGTTACTCTGATTAGTGTTCTGTCCTACTGTTACTCTGATCAGTGTTCTGTCCTACTGTTGCTCTGATCAGTGTTCTGTCCTACTGTTGCTCTGATCAGTGTTCTGTCCTACTGTTACTCTGATCAGTGTTCAGTCCTACTGTTGCTCTGATCAGTGTTCTGTCCTACTGTTGCTCTGATCAGTGTTCTGTCCTACTGTTACTCTGATCAGAGTTCTGTCCTACTGTTGCTCTGATCAGTGTTCTGTCCTACTGTTGCTCTGATCAGTGTTCTGTTCTACTGTTACTCTGATCAGTGTTCTGTAGTACTGTTGCTCTGATCAGTGTTCTGTCCTACTGTTGCTCTGATCAGTGTTCTGTCCTATTGTTGCTCTGATCAGTGTTCTGTCCTACTGTTACTCTGATCAGTGTTCTGTCCTACTGTTACTCTGATCAGTGTTCTGTCCTACTGTTACTCTGCTCAGTGTTCTGTCCTACTGTTACTCTGATCAGTGTTCTGTCCTACTGTTGCTCTGATCAGTGTTCTGTCCTACTGTTACTCTGATCAGTGTTCTGTCCTACTGTTGCTCTGATCAGTGTTCTGTCCTACTGTTACTCTGATCAGTGTTCTGTCCCACTGTTACTCTGATCAGTGTTCTGTCCTACTGTTACTCTGATCAGTGTTCTGTCCTACTGTTACTCTGCTCAGTGTTCTGTCCTACTGTTACTCTGATCAGTGTTCTGTCCTACTGTTACTCTGCTCAGTGTTCTGTCCTACTGTTACTCTGATCAGTGTTCTGTCCTACTGTTGCTCTGATCAGTGTTCTGTCATACTGTTACTCTGATTAGTGTTCTGTCCTACTGTTACTCTGATCAGTGTTCTGTCCTACTGTTGCTCTGATCAGTGTTCTGTCCTACTGTTGCTCTGATCAGTGTTCTGTCCTACTGTTACTCTGATCAGTGTTCAGTCCTACTGTTGCTCTGATCAGTGTTCTGTCCTACTGTTGCTCTGATCAGTGTTCTGTCCTACTGTTACTCTGATCAGAGTTCTGTCCTACTGTTGCTCTGATCAGTGTTCTGTCCTACTGTTGCTCTGATCAGTGTTCTGTTCTACTGTTACTCTGATCAGTGTTCTGTAGTACTGTTGCTCTGATCAGTGTTCTGTCCTACTGTTGCTCTGATCAGTGTTCTGTCCTATTGTTGCTCTGATCAGTGTTCTGTCCTACTGTTACTCTGATCAGTGTTCTGTCCTACTGTTACTCTGATCAGTGTTCTGTCCTACTGTTACTCTGCTCAGTGTTCTGTCCTACTGTTACTCTGATCAGTGTTCTGTCCTACTGTTGCTCTGATCAGTGTTCTGTCCTACTGTTACTCTGATCAGTGTTCTGTCCCACTGTTACTCTGATCAGTGTTCAGTCCTACTGTTACTCCGATCAGTGTTCTGTCCTACTGATGCTCTGATCAGTGTTCTGTCCTACTGTTGCTCTGATCAGTGTTCTGTCCTACTGTTGCTCTGATCAGTGTTCTGTCCTACTGTTACTCTGATCAGTGTTCTGTCCTACTGTTACTCTGATCAGTGTTCTGTCCTACTGTTACTCTGCTCAGTGTTCTGTCCTACTGTTACTCTGATCAGTGTTCTGTCCTACTGTTGCTCTGATCAGTGTTCTGTCCTACTGTCGCTCTGATCAGTGTTCTGTCCTACTGTTACTCTGATCAGTGTTCTGTCCTACTGTTACTCTGTTCAGTGTTCTGTCCTACTGCTGCTCTGATCAGTGTTCTGTCCTACTGTTGCTCTGATTAGTGTTTTGTCCTACTGTTACTCTGATCAGTGTTCTGTCCTACTGTTACTCTGATCAGTGGTCTGTCCTACTGTTACTCTGATCAGTGTTCTGTCCTACTGTTACTCTGCTCAGTGTTCTGTCCTACTGTTACTCTGATCAGTGTTCTGTCCTACTGTTGCTCTGATCAGTGTTTTGTCATACTGTTACTCTGATCAGTGTTCTGTCCTACTGTTACTCTGATCAGTGTTCTGTCCTACTGTTGCTCTGATCAGTGTTCTGTCCTACTGTTGCTCTGATCAGTGTTCTGTCCTACTGTTACTCTGATCAGTGTTCTGTCCTAATGTTACTCTGATCAGTGTTCTGTCCTACTGTTGCTCTGATCAGTGTTCTGTCCTACTGTTGCTCTGATCAGTGTTCTGTCCTACTGTTACTCTGATCAGTGTTCTGTCCTACTGTTGCTCTGATCAGTGTTCTGTCCTACTGTTACTCTGATCAGTGTTCAGTCCTACTGTTACTCTGATCAGTGTTCTTTCCTACTGTTCCTCTGATCAGTGTTCTGTCCTACTGTTACTCTGTTCAGTGTTCTGTCCTACTGCTGCTCTGATCAGTGTTCTGTCCTACTGTTGCTCTGATCAGTGTTCTGTCCTACTGTTACTTTGCTCAGTGTTCTGTCCTACTGTTACTCTGATCAGTGTTCTGTCCTACTGTTACTCTGCTCAGTGTTCTGTCCTACTGTTACTCTGATCAGTGTTCTGTCCTACTGTTGCTCTGATCAGTGTTCTGTCCTACTGTTGCTCTGATCAGTGTTCTGTCCTACTGTTACTCTGATCAGTGTTCTGTCCCACTGTTACTCTGATCAGTGTTCAGTCCTACTGTTACTCCGATGAGTGTTCTGTCCTACTGTTGCTCTGATCAGTGTTCTGTCCTACTGTTGCTCTGATCAGTGTTCTGTCCTACTGTTGCTCTGATCAGTGTTCTGTCCTACTGTTGCTCTGATCAGTGTTCTGTCCTACTGTTGCTCTGATCAGTGTTCTGTCCTACTGTTGCTCTGATCAGTGTTCTGTCCTAATGTTACTCTGATCAGTGTTCTCTCCTACTGTTGCTCTGATCAGTGTTCTGTCCTACTGTTACTCTGATCAGTGTTCTGTCCTACTGTTTCTCTGATCAGTGTTCTGTCCTACTGTTACTCTGATCAGTGTTCTGTCCTACTGTTACTCTGATCAATGTTCTGTCCTACTGTTGCTCTGATCAGTGTTCTGTCCTACTGTTACTCTGATCAGTGTTCTGTCCTACTGTTGCTCTGATCAGTGTTCTGTCCTACTGTTTCTCTGATCAGTGTTCTGTCCTACTGTTACTCTGATCAGTGTTCTGTCCTACTGTTACTCTGATCAGTGTTCTGTCCTACTGTTACTCTGATCAGTGTTCTGTCCTACTGTTGCTCTGATCAGTGTTCTGTCCTACTGTTACTCTGCTCAGTGTTCTGTCCTACTGTTACTCTGATCAGTGTTCTGTCCTACTGTTGCTCTGATCAGTGTTCTGTCATACTGTTACTCTGATTAGTGTTCTGTCCTACTGTTACTCTGATCAGTGTTCTGTCCTACTGTTACTCTGATCAGTGTTCTGTCCTACTGTTGCTCTGATCAGTGTTCAGTCCTACTGTTACTCTGCTCAGTGTTCTGTCCTACTGTTACTCTGATCAGTGTTCTGTCCTACTGTTGCTCTGATCAGTGTTCTGTCATACTGTTACTCTGATTAGTGTTCTGTCCTACTGTTACTCTGATCAGTGTTCTGTCCTACTGTTGCTCTGATCAGTGTTCTGTCCTACTGTTGCTCTGATCAGTGTTCTGTCCTACTGTTACTCTGATCAGTGTTCAGTCCTACTGTTGCTCTGATCAGTTTTCTTTCCTACTGTTGCTCTGATCAGTGTTCTGTCCTACTGTTACTCTGATCAGTGTTCTGTCCTAATGTTACTCTGATCAGTGTTCTGTCCTACTGTTGCTCTGATCAGTGTTCTGTCCTACTGTTGCTCTGATCAGTGTTCTGTCCTACTGTTACTCTGATCAGTGTTCTGTCCTACTGTTGCTCTGATCAGTGTTCTGTCCTACTGTTACTCTGATCAGTGTTCTGTCCTACTGTTGCTCTGATCAGTGTTCTGTCCTACTGTTACTCTGATCAGTGTTCAGTCCTACTGTTACTCTGATCAGTGTTCTTTCCTACTGTTACTCTGATCAGTGTTCTGTCCTACTGTTACTCTGTTCAGTGTTCTGTCCTACTGCTGCTCTGATCAGTGTTCTGTCCTACTGTTGCTCTGATCAGTGTTCTGTCCTACTGTTACTCTGCTCAGTGTTCTGTCCTACTGTTACTCTGATCAGTGTTCTGTCCTACTGTTACTCTGCTCAGTGTTCTGTCCTACTGTTACTCTGATCAGTGTTCTGTCCTACTGTTGCTCTGATCAGTGTTCTGTCCTACTGTTGCTCTGATCAGTGTTCTGTCCTACTGTTACTCTGATCAGTGTTCTGTCCCACTGTTACTCTGATCAGTGTTCAGTCCTACTGTTACTCCGATGAGTGTTCTGTCCTACTGTTGCTCTGATCAGTGTTCTGCCCTACTGTTGCTCTGATCAGTGTTCTGTCCTACTGTTGCTCTGATCAGTGTTCAGTCCTACTGTTACTCTGATCAGTGTTCTGTCCTACTGTTACTCTGATCAGTGTTCTGTCCTACAGTTACTCTGCTCAGTGTTCTGTCCTACTGTTACTCTGATCAGTGTTCTGTCCTACTGTTGCTCTGATCAGTGTTTTGTCATACTGTTACTCTGATCAGTGTTCTGTCCTACTGTTACTCTGATCAGTGTTCTGTCCCACTGTTACTCTGATCAGTGTTCAGTCCTACTGTTACTCCGATCAGTGTTCTGTCCTACTGATGCTCTGATCAGTGTTCTGTCCTACTGTTGCTCTGATCAGTGTTCTGTCCTACTGTTGCTCTGATCAGTGTTCAGTCCTACTGTTACTCTGATCAGTGTTCTGTCCTACTGTTACTCTGATCAGTGTTCTGTCCTACTGTTACTCTGCTCAGTGTTCTGTCCTACTGTTACTCTGATCAGTGTTCTGTCCTACTGTTACTCTGTTCAGTGTTCTGTCCTACTGCTGCTCTGATCAGTGTTCTGTCCTACTGTTGCTCTGATCAGTGTTCTGTCCTACTGTTACTCTGCTCAGTGTTCTGTCCTACTGTTACTCTGATCAGTGTTCTGTCCTACTGTTACTCTGCTCAGTGTTCTGTCCTACTGTTACTCTGATCAGTGTTCTGTCCTACTGTTGCTCTGATCAGTGTTCTGTCCTACTGTTACTCTGATCAGTGTTCTGTCCTACTGTTGCTCTGATCAGTGTTCTGTCCTACTCTTACTCTGATCAGTGTTCTGTCCCACTGTTGCTCTGATCAGTGTTCAGTCCTACTGTTACTCCGATCAGTGTTCTGTCCTACTGATGCTCTGATCAGTGTTCTGTCCTACTGTTGCTCTGATCAGTGTTCTGTCCTACTGTTGCTCTGATCAGTGTTCAGTCCTACTGTTGCTCTGATCAGTGCTCTGTCCTACTGTTTCTCTGATCAGTGTTCTGTCCTAATGTTACTCTGATCAGTGTTCTGTCCTACTGTTGCTCTGATCAGTGTTCTGTCCTACTGTTGCTCTGATCAGTGTTCTGTCCTACTGTTACTCTGATCAGTGTTCTGTCCTACTGTTGCTCTGATCAGTGTTCTGTCCTACTGTTACTCTGATCAGTGTTCTGTCCTACTGTTGCTCTGATCAGTGTTCTGTCCTACTGTTACTCTGATCAGTGTTCAGTCCTACTGTTACTCTGATCAGTGTTCTTTCCTACTGTTACTCTGATCAGTGTTCTGTCCTACTGTTACTCTGTTCAGTGTTCTGTCCTACTGCTGCTCTGATCAGTGTTCTGTCCTACTGTTGCTCTGATCAGTGTTCTGTCCTACTGTTACTCTGCTCAGTGTTCTGTCCTACTGTTACTCTGATCAGTGTTCTGTCCTACTGTTGCTCTGATCAGTGTTCTGTCCTACTGTTGCTCTGATCAGTGTTCTGTCCTACTGTTACTCTGATCGGTGTTCTGTCCCACTGTTACTCTGATCAGTGTTCAGTCCTACTGTTACTCCGATGAGTGTTCTGTCCTACTGTTGCTCTGATCAGTGTTCTGTCCTACTGTTGCTCTGATCAGTGTTCTGTCCTACTGTTGCTCTGATCAGTGTTCAGTCCTACTGTTACTCTGATCAGTGTTCTGTCCTACTGTTACTCTGATCAGTGTTCTGTCCTACAGTTACTCTGCTCAGTGTTCTGTCCTACTGTTACTCTGATCAGTGTTCTGTCCTACTGTTGCTCTGATCAGTGTTTTGTCATACTGTTACTCTGATCAGTGTTCTGTCCTACTGTTACTCTGATCAGTGTTCTGTCCCACTGTTACTCTGATCAGTGTTCAGTCCTACTGTTACTCCGATCAGTGTTCTGTCCTACTGATGCTCTGATCAGTGTTCTGTCCTACTGTTGCTCTGATCAGTGTTCTGTCCTACTGTTGCTCTGATCAGTGTTCAGTCCTACTGTTACTCTGATCAGTGTTCTGTCCTACTGTTACTCTGATCAGTGTTCTGTCCTACTGTTACTCTGCTCAGTGTTCTGTCCTACTGTTACTCTGATCAGTGTTCTGTCCTACTGTTACTCTGTTCAGTGTTCTGTCCTACTGCTGCTCTGATCAGTGTTCTGTCCTACTGTTGCTCTGATCAGTGTTCTGTCCTACTGTTACTCTGCTCAGTGTTCTGTCCTACTGTTACTCTGATCAGTGTTCTGTCCTACTGTTACTCTGCTCAGTGTTCTGTCCTACTGTTACTCTGATCAGTGTTCTGTCCTACTGTTGCTCTGATCAGTGTTCTGTCCTACTGTTACTCTGATCAGTGTTCTGTCCTACTGTTGCTCTGATCAGTGTTCTGTCCTACTCTTACTCTGATCAGTGTTCTGTCCTACTGTTACTCTGCTCAGTGTTCTGTCCTACTGTTACTCCGATCAGTGTTCTGTCCTACTGTTGCTCTGATCAGTGTTCTGTCCTACTGTTACTCTGATCAGTGTTCTGTCCTACTGTTACTCTGATCAGTGTTCTGTCCTACTGTTACTCTGATCAGTGTTCTGTCCTACTGTTACTCTGATCAGTGTTCTGTCCTACTGTTGCTCTGATCAGTGTTTTGTCATTCTGTTACTCTGATCAGTGTTCTGTCCTACTGTTGCTCTGATCAGTGTTCTGTCCTACTGTTACTCTGATCAGTGTTCTGTCCTACTGTTGCTCTGATCAGTGTTCTGTCCTACTGTTACTCTGATCAGTGTTCTGTCCTACTGTTACTCTGATCAGTGTTCTGTCCTACTGTTACTCTGATCAGTGTTCTCTCCTACTGTTGCTCTGATCAGTGTTCTGTCCTACTGTTACTCTGATCAGTGTTCAGTCCTACTGTTACTCTGATCAGTGTTCTTTCCTACTGTTACTCTGATCAGTGTTCTGTCCTACTGTTACTCTGTTCAGTGTTCTTTCCTACTGTTACTCTGATCAGTGTTCTGTCCTACTGTTACTCTGTTCAGTGTTCTGTCCTACTGCTGCTCTGATCAGTGTTCTGTCCTACTGTTACTCTGATCAGTGTTCTGTCCTACTGTTACTCTGCTCAGTGTTCTGTCCTACTGTTACTCTGATCAGTGTTCTGTCCTACTGTTACTCTGCTCAGTGTTCTGTCCTACTGTTGCTCTGATCAGTGTTCTGTCCTACTGTTACTCTGATCAGTGTTCTGTCCTACTGTTGCTCTGATCAGTGTTCAGTCCTACTGTTACTCTGATCAGTGTTCTGTCCCACTGTTACTCTGATCAGTGTTCAGTCCTACTGTTACTCCGATGAGTGTTCTGTCCTACTGTTGCTCTGATCAGTGTTCTGTCCTACTGTTGCTCTGATCAGTGTTCTGTCCTACTGTTACTCTGATCAGTGTTCAGTCCTACTGTTACTCTGATCAGTGTTCTGTCCTACTGTTACTCTGATCAGTGTTCTGTCCTACAGTTACTCTGCTCAGTGTTCTGTCCTACTGTTACTCTGATCAGTGTTCTGTCCTACTGTTGCTCTGATCAGTGTTTTGTCATACTGTTACTCTGATCAGTGTTCTGTCCTACTGTTACTCTGATCAGTGTTCTGTCCTACTGTTGCTCTGATCAATGTTCTGTCCTACTGTTATTCTGATCAGTGTTCTGTCCTACTGTTGCTCTGATCAGTGTTCTGTCCTACTGTTACTCTGATCAGTGTTCTCTCCTACTGTTGCTCTGATCAGTGTTCTGTCCTACTGTTACTCTGATCAGTGTTCTGTCCTACTGTTTCTCTGATCAGTGTTCTGTCCTACTGTTACTCTGATCAGTGTTCTGTCCTACTGTTACTCTGATCAGTGTTCTGTCCTACTGTTGCTCTGATCAGTGTTCTGTCCTACTGTTACTCTGATCAGTGTTCTGTCCTACTGTTGCTCTGATCAGTGTTCTGTCCTACTGTTACTCTGATCAGTGTTCTGTCCTACTGTTACTCTGCTCAGTGTTCTGTCCTACTGTTACTCTGATCAGTGTTCTGTCCTACTGTTGCTCTGATCAGTGTTTTGTCATTCTGTTACTCTGATCAGTGTTCTGTCCTACTGTTGCTCTGATCAGTGTTCTGTCCTACTGTTACTCTGATCAGTGTTCTGTCCTAATGTTACTCTGATCAGTGTTCTGTCCTACTGTTGCTCTGATCAGTGTTCTGTCCTACTGTTGCTCTGATCAGTGTTCTGTCCTACTGTTACTCTGATCAGTGTTCTCTCCTACTGTTGCTCTGATCAGTGTTCTGTCCTACTGTTACTCTGATCAGTGTTCAGTCCTACTGTTACTCTGATCAGTGTTCTTTCCTACTGTTACTCTGATCAGTGTTCTGTCCTACTGTTTCTCTGATCAGTGTTCTGTCCTACTGTTACTCTGATCAGTGTTCTGTCCTACTGTTACTCTGATCAGTGTTCTGTCCTACTGTTGCTCTGATCAGTGTTCTGTCCTACTGTTACTCTGATCAGTGTTCTGTCCTACTGTTGCTCTGATCAGTGTTCTGTCCTACTGTTACTCTGATCAGTGTTCTGTCCTACTGTTACTCTGCTCAGTGTTCTGTCCTACTGTTACTCTGATCAGTGTTCTGTCCTACTGTTGCTCTGATCAGTGTTTTGTCATTCTGTTACTCTGATCAGTGTTCTGTCCTACTGTTGCTCTGATCAGTGTTCTGTCCTACTGTTACTCTGATCAGTGTTCTGTCCTAATGTTACTCTGATCAGTGTTCTGTCCTACTGTTGCTCTGATCAGTGTTCTGTCCTACTGTTGCTCTGATCAGTGTTCTGTCCTACTGTTACTCTGATCAGTGTTCTCTCCTACTGTTGCTCTGATCAGTGTTCTGTCCTACTGTTACTCTGATCAGTGTTCAGTCCTACTGTTACTCTGATCAGTGTTCTTTCCTACTGTTACTCTGATCAGTGTTCTGTCCTACTGTTACTCTGTTCAGTGTTCTGTCCTACTGCTGCTCTGATCAGTGTTCTGTCCTACTGTTGCTCTGATCAGTGTTCTGTCCTACTGTTACTCTGCTCAGTGTTCTGTCCTACTGTTACTCTGATCAGTGTTCTGTCCTACTGTTACTCTGCTCAGTGTTCTGTCCTACTGTTACTCTGATCAGTGTTCTGTCCTACTGTTGCTCTGATCAGTGTTCTGTCCTACTGTTGCTCTGATCAGTGTTCTGTCCTACTGTTACTCTGATCAGTGTTCTGTCCCACTGTTACTCTGATCAGTGTTCAGTCCTACTGTTACTCCGATGAGTGTTCTGTCCTACTGTTGCTCTGATCAGTGTTCTGTCCTACTGTTGCTCTGATCAGTGTTCTGTCCTACTGTTACTCTGATCAGTGTTCAGTCCTACTGTTACTCTGATCAGTGTTCTGTCCTACTGTTACTCTGATCAGTGTTCTGTCCTACAGTTACTCTGCTCAGTGTTCTGTCCTACTGTTACTCTGATCAGTGTTCTGTCCTACTGTTGCTCTGATCAGTGTTTTGTCATACTGTTACTCTGATCAGTGTTCTGTCCTACTGTTACTCTGATCAGTGTTCTGTCCTACTGTTGCTCTGATCAGTGTTCTGTCCTACTGTTATTCTGATCAGTGTTCTGTCCTACTGTTGCTCTGATCAGTGTTCTGTCCTACTGTTACTCTGATCAGTGTTCTCTCCTACTGTTGCTCTGATCAGTGTTCTGTCCTACTGTTACTCTGATCAGTGTTCTGTCCTACTGTTTCTCTGATCAGTGTTCTGTCCTACTGTTACTCTGATCAGTGTTCTGTCCTACTGTTACTCTGATCAGTGTTCTGTCCTACTGTTGCTCTGATCAGTGTTCTGTCCTACTGTTACTCTGATCAGTGTTCTGTCCTACTGTTGCTCTGATCAGTGTTCTGTCCTACTGTTTCTCTGATCAGTGTTCTGTCCTACTGTTACTCTGATCAGTGTTCTGTCCTACTGTTACTCTGATCAGTGTTCTGTCCTACTGTTTCTCTGATCAGTGTTCTGTCCTACTGTTACTCTGATCAGTGTTCTGTCCTACTGTTACTCTGATCAGTGTTCTGTCCTACTGTTGCTCTGATCAGTGTTCTGTCCTACTGTTACTCTGATCAGTGTTCTGTCCTACTGTTGCTCTGATCAGTGTTCTGTCCTACTGTTACTCTGATCAGTGTTCTGTCCTACTGTTGCTCTGATCAGTGTTCTGTCATTCTGTTACTCTGATCAGTGTTCTGTCCTACTGTTGCTCTGATCAGTGTTTTGTCATTCTGTTACTCTGATCAGTGTTCTGTCCTACTGTTGCTCTGATCAGTGTTCTGTCCTACTGTTACTCTGATCAGTGTTCTGTCCTAATGTTACTCTGATCAGTGTTCTGTCCTACTGTTGCTCTGATCAGTGTTCTGTCCTACTGTTGCTCTGATCAGTGTTCTGTCCTACTGTTACTCTGATCAGTGTTCTGTCCTACTGTTGCTCTGATCAGTGTTCTGTCCTACTGTTACTCTGATCAGTGTTCTCTCCTACTGTTGCTCTGATCAGTGTTCTGTCCTACTGTTACTCTGATCAGTGTTCAGTCCTACTGTTACTCTGATCAGTGTTCTTTCCTACTGTTACTCTGATCAGTGTTCTGTCCTACTGTTACTCTGTTCAGTGTTCTGTCCTACTGCTGCTCTGATCAGTGTTCTGTCCTACTGTTGCTCTGATCAGTGTTCTGTCCTACTGTTACTCTGCTCAGTGTTCTGTCCTACTGTTACTCTGATCAGTGTTCTGTCCTACTGTTACTCTGCTCAGTGTTCTGTCCTACTGTTACTCTGATCAGTGTTCTGTCCTACTGTTGCTCTGATCAGTGTTCTGTCCTACTGTTGCTCTGATCAGTGTTCTGTCCTACTGTTACTCTGATCAGTGTTCTGTCCCACTGTTACTCTGATCAGTGTTCAGTCCTACTGTTACTCCGATGAGTGTTCTGTCCTACTGTTGCTCTGATCAGTGTTCTGTCCTACTGTTGCTCTGATCAGTGTTCTGTCCTACTGTTACTCTGATCAGTGTTCAGTCCTACTGTTACTCTGATCAGTGTTCTGTCCTACTGTTACTCTGATCAGTGTTCTGTCCTACAGTTACTCTGCTCAGTGTTCTGTACTACTGTTACTCTGATCAGTGTTCTGTCCTACTGTTGCTCTGATCAGTGTTTTGTCATACTGTTACTCTGATCAGTGTTCTGTCCTACTGTTACTCTGATCAGTGTTCTGTCCTACTGTTGCTCTGATCAGTGTTCTGTCCTACTGTTATTCTGATCAGTGTTCTGTCCTACTGTTGCTCTGATCAGTGTTCTGTCCTACTGTTACTCTGATCAGTGTTCTCTCCTACTGTTGCTCTGATCAGTGTTCTGTCCTACTGTTACTCTGATCAGTGTTCTGTCCTACTGTTTCTCTGATCAGTGTTCTGTCCTACTGTTACTCTGATCAGTGTTCTGTCCTACTGTTACTCTGATCAGTGTTCTGTCCTACTGTTGCTCTGATCAGTGTTCTGTCCTACTGTTACTCTGATCAGTGTTCTGTCCTACTGTTGCTCTGATCAGTGTTCTGTCCTACTGTTACTCTGATCAGTGTTCTGTCCTACTGTTACTCTGCTCAGTGTTCTGTCCTACTGTTACTCTGATCAGTGTTCTGTCCTACTGTTGCTCTGATCAGTGTTTTGTCATTCTGTTACTCTGATCAGTGTTCTGTCCTACTGTTGCTCTGATCAGTGTTCTGTCCTACTGTTACTCTGATCAGTGTTCTGTCCTAATCTTACTCTGATCAGTGTTCTGTCCTACTGTTGCTCTGATCAGTGTTCTGTCCTACTGTTGCTCTGATCAGTGTTCTGTCCTACTGTTACTCTGATCAGTGTTCTGTCCTACTGTTGCTCTGATCAGTGTTCTGTCCTACTGTTACTCTGATCAGTGTTCTGTCCTACTGTTGCTCTGATCAGTGTTCTGTCCTACTGTTACTCTGATCAGTGTTCAGTCCTACTGTTACTCTGATCAGTGTTCTTTCCTACTGTTACTCTGATCAGTGTTCTGTCCTACTGTTACTCTGTTCAGTGTTCTGTCCTACTGCTGCTCTGATCAGTGTTCTGTCCTACTGTTGCTCTGATCAGTGTTCTGTCCTACTGTTACTCTGCTCAGTGTTCTGTCCTACTGTTACTCTGATCAGTGTTCTGTCCTACTGTTACTCTGCTCAGTGTTCTGTCCTACTGTTACTCTGATCAGTGTTCTGTCCTACTGTTGCTCTGATCAGTGTTCTGTCCTACTGTTGCTCTGATCAGTGTTCTGTCCTACTGTTACTCTGATCAGTGTTCTGTCCCACTGTTACTCTGATCAGTGTTCAGTCCTACTGTTACTCCGATGAGTGTTCTGTCCTACTGTTGCTCTGATCAGTGTTCTGTCCTACTGTTGCTCTGATCAGTGTTCTGTCCTACTGTTACTCTGATCAGTGTTCAGTCCTACTGTTACTCTGATCAGTGTTCTGTCCTACTGTTACTCTGATCAGTGTTCTGTCCTACAGTTACTCTGCTCAGTGTTCTGTCCTACTGTTACTCTGATCAGTGTTCTGTCCTACTGTTGCTCTGATCAGTGTTTTGTCATACTGTTACTCTGATCAGTGTTCTGTCCTACTGTTACTCTGATCAGTGTTCTGTCCTACTGTTGCTCTGATCAGTGTTCTGTCCTACTGTTATTCTGATCAGTGTTCTGTCCTACTGTTGCTCTGATCAGTGTTCTGTCCTACTGTTACTCTGATCAGTGTTCTCTCCTACTGTTGCTCTGATCAGTGTTCTGTCCTACTGTTACTCTGATCAGTGTTCTGTCCTACTGTTTCTCTGATCAGTGTTCTGTCCTACTGTTACTCTGATCAGTGTTCTGTCCTACTGTTACTCTGATCAGTGTTCTGTCCTACTGTTGCTCTGATCAGTGTTCTGTCCTACTGTTACTCTGATCAGTGTTCTGTCCTACTGTTGCTCTGATCAGTGTTCTGTCCTACTGTTTCTCTGATCAGTGTTCTGTCCTACTGTTACTCTGATCAGTGTTCTGTCCTACTGTTACTCTGATCAGTGTTCTGTCCTACTGTTACTCTGATCAGTGTTCTGTCCTACTGTTGCTCTGATCAGTGTTCTGTCCTACTGTTACTCTGATCAGTGTTCTGTCCTACTGTTGCTCTGATCAGTGTTCTGTCCTACTGTTACCCTGATCAGTGTTCTGTCCCACTGTTACTCTGATCAGTGTTCAGTCCTACTGTTACTCTGATCAGTGTTCTGTCCTACTGTTGCTCTGATCAGTGTTCTGTCCCACTGTTGCTCTGATCAGTGTTCTGTCCTACTGTTGCTCTGATCAGTGTTCAGTCCTACTGTTACTCTGATCAGTGTTCTGTCCTACTGTTACTCTGATCAGTGTTCTGTCCTACTGTTACTCTGCTCAGTGTTCTGTCCTACTGTTACTCTGATCAGTGTTCTGTCCTACTGTTGCTCTGATCAGTGTTCTGTCATACTGTTACTCTGATTAGTGTTCTGTCCTACTGTTACTCTGATCAGTGTTCTGTCCTACTGTTGCTCTGATCAGTGTTCTGTCCTACTGTTGCTCTGATCAGTGTTCTGTCCTACTGTTGCTCTGATCAGTGTTCTGTCCTACTGTTACTCTGATCAGTGTTCTGTCCTACTGTTGCTCTGATCAGTGTTCTGTCCTACTGTTACTCTGATCAGTGTTCTGTCCTACTGTTACTCTGATCAGTGTTCTGTCCTACTGTTACTCTGATCAGTGTTCTGTCCTACTGTTACTCTGATCAGTGTTCTGTCCTACTGTTGCTCTGATCAATGTTCTGTCCTACTGTTGCTCTGATCAGTGTTCTGTTCTACTGTTACTCTGATCAGTGTTCTGTCCTACTGTTGCTCTGATCAGTGTTCTGTCCTACTGTTGCTCTGCTCAGTGTTCTGTCCTACTGTTACTCTGATCAGTGTTCTGTCCTACTGTTACTCTGCTCAGTGTTCTGTCCTACTGTTACTCTGATCAGTGTTCTGTCCTACTGTTACTCTGATCAGTGTTCTGTCCTACTGTTGCTCTGATCAGTGTTCTGTCCTACTGTTGCTCTGATCAGTGTTCTGTTCTACTGTTACTCTGATCAGTGTTCTGTCCTACTGTTGCTCTGATCAGTGTTCTGTCCTACTGTTGCTCTGCTCAGTGTTCTGTCCTACTGTTACTCTGATCAGTGTTCTGTCCTACTGTTACTCTGCTCAGTGTTCTGTCCTACTGTTACTCTGATCAGTGTTCTGTCCTACTGTTACTCTGATCAGTGTTCTGTCCTACTGTTGCTCTGTCCTACTGTTGCTCTGATCAGTGTTCTGTCCTACTGTTGCTCTGATCAGTGTTCTGTCCTACTGTTGCTCTGATCAGTGTTCTGTCCTACTGTTACTCTGATCAGTGGTCTGTCCTACTGTTACTCTGATCAGTGTTCTGTCCTACTGTTACTCTGCTCAGTGTTCTGTCCTACTGTTACTCTGATCAGTGTTCTGTCCTACTGTTACTCTGATCAGTGTTCTGTCCTACTGTTGCTCTGATCAGTGTTCTGTCCTACTGTTGCTCTGATCAGTGTTTTGTCATACTGTTACTCTGATCAGTGTTCTGTCCTACTGTTACTCTGATCAGTGTTCTGTCCTACTGTTGCTCTGATCAGTGTTCTGTCCTACTGTTGCTCTGATCAGTGTTCTGTCCTACTGTTACTCTGATCAGTGTTCTGTCCTAATGTTACTCTGATCAGTGTTCTGCCCTACTGTTGCTCTGATCAGTGTTCTGTCCTACTGTTACTCTGATCAGTGTTCAGTCCTACTGTTACTCTGCTCAGTGTTCTTTCCTACTGTTACTCTGATCAGTGTTCTGTCCTACTGTTACTCTGTTCAGTGTTCTGTCCTACTGCTGCACTGATCAGTGTTCTGTCCTACTGTTGCTCTGATCAGTGTTCTGTCCTACTGTTACTCTGCTCAGTGTTCTGTCCTACTGTTACTCTGATCAGTGTTCTGTCCTACTGTTACTCTGCTCAGTGTTCTGTCCTACTGTTACTCTGATCAGTGTTCTGTCCTACTGTTGCTCTGATCAGTGTTCTGTCCTACTGTTGCTCTGATCAGTGTTCTGTCCTACTGTTACTCTGATCAGTGTTCTGTCCCACTGTTACTCTGATCAGTGTTCAGTCCTACTGTTACTCCGATGAGTGTTCTGTCCTACTGTTGCTCTGATCAGTGTTCTGTCCTACTGTTGCTCTGATCAGTGTTCTGTCCTACTGTTGCTCTGATCAGTGTTCAGTCCTACTGTTACTCTGATCAGTGTTCTGTCCTACTGTTACTCTGATCAGTGTTCTGTCCTACAGTTACTCTGCTCAGTGTTCTGTCCTACTGTTACTCTAATCAGTGTTCTGTCCTACTGTTGCTCTGATCAGTGTTTTGTCATACTGTTACTCTGATCAGTGTTCTGTCCTACTGTTACTCTGATCAGTGTTCTGTCCTACTGTTGCTCTGATCAGTGTTCTGTCCTACTGTTGCTCTGATCAGTGTTCTGTCCTACTGTTGCTCTGATCAGTGTTCTGTCCTACTGTTACTCTGATCAGTGTTCTCTCCTACTGTTGCTCTGATCAGTGTTCTGTCCTACTGTTACTCTGATCAGTGTTCTGTCCTACTGTTTCTCTGATCAGTTTTCTGTCCTACTGTTACTCTGATCAGTGATCTGTCCTACTGTTACTCTGATCAGTGTTCTGTCCTACTGTTGCTCTGATCAGTGTTCTGTCCTACTGTTACTCTGATCAGTGTTCTGTCCTACTGTTGCTCTGATCAGTGTTCTGTCCTACTGTTTCTCTGATCAGTGTTCTGTCCTACTGTTACTCTGATCAGTGTTCTGTCCTACTGTTACTCTGATCAGTGTTCTGTCCTACTGTTACTCTGATCAGTGTTCTGTCCTACTGTTGCTCTGATCAGTGTTCTGTCCTACTGTTACTCTGATCAGTGTTCTGTCCTACTGTTGCTCTGATCAGTGTTCTGTCCTACTGTTACCCTGATCAGTGTTCTGTCCCACTGTTACTCTGATCAGTGTTCAGTCCTACTGTTACTCTGATCAGTGTTCTGTCCTACTTTTGCTCTGATCAGTGTTCTGTCCTACTGTTGCTCTGATCAGTGTTCTGTCCTACTGTTGCTCTGATCAGTGTTCAGTCCTACTGTTACTCTGATCAGTGTTCTGTCCTACTGTTACTCTGCTCAGTGTTCTGTCCTACTGTTACTCTGCTCAGTGTTCTGTCCTACTGTTGCTCTGATCAGTGTTCTGTCATACTGTTGCTCTGATTTGTGTTCTGTCCTACTGTTACTCTGATCAGTGTTCTGTCCTACTGTTGCTCTGATCAGTGTTCTGTCCTACTGTTGCTCTGATCAGTGTTCTGTCCTACTGTTGCTCTGATCAGTGTTCTGTCCTACTTTTACTCTGATCAGTGTTCTGTCCTACTGTTGCTCTGATCAGTGTTCTGTCCTACTGTTACTCTGATCAGTGTTCTGTCCTACTGTTACTCTGATCAGTGTTCTGTCCTACTGTTACTCTGATCAGTGTTCTGTCCTACTGTTACTCTGATCAGTGTTCTGTCCTACTGTTGCTCTGATCAGTGTTCTGTCCTACTGTTGCTCTGATCAGTGTTCTGTTCTACTGTTACTCTGATCAGTGTTCTGTCCTACTGTTGCTCTGATCAGTGTTCTGTCCTACTGTTGCTCTGCTCAGTGTTCTGTCCTACTGTTACTCTGATCAGTGTTCTGTCCTACTGTTACTCTGCTCAGTGTTCTGTCCTACTGTTACTCTGATCAGTGTTCTGTCCTACTGTTACTCTGATCAGTGTTCTGTCCTACTGTTGCTCTGTCCTACTGTTGCTCTGATCAGTGTTCTGTCCTACTGTTACTCTGATCAGTGCTCTGTCCTACTGTTGCTCTGATCAGTGTTCTGTCCTACTGTTACTCTGATCAGTGGTCTGTCCTACTGTTACTCTGATCAGTGTTCTGTCCTACTGTTACTCTGCTCAGTGTTCTGTCCTACTGTTACTCTGATCAGTGTTCTGTCCTACTGTTACTCTGATCAGTGTTCTGTCCTACTGTTGCTCTGATCAGTGTTCTGTCCTACTGTTGCTCTGATCAGTGTTTTGTCATACTGTTACTCTGATCAGTGTTCTGTCCTACTGTTACTGTGATCAGTGTTCTGTCCTACTGTTGCTCTGATCAGTGTTCTGTCCTACTGTTGCTCTGATCAGTGTTCTGTCCTACTGTTACTCTGATCAGTGTTCTGTCCTAATGTTACTCTGATCAGTGTTCTGTCCTACTGTTGCTCTGATCAGTGTTCTGTCCTACTGTTACTCTGATCAGTGTTCTGTCCTACTGTTGCTCTGATCAGTGTTCTGTCCTACTGTTACTCTGATCAGTGTTCTGTCCTACTGTTGCTCTGATCAGTGTTCTGTCCTACTGTTACTCTGATCAGTGTTCAGTCCTACTGTTACTCTGATCAGTGTTCTTTCCTACTGTTACTCTGATCAGTGTTCTGTCCTACTGTTACTCTGTTCAGTGTTCTGTCCTACTGCTGCTCTGATCAGTGTTCTGTCCTACTGTTGCTCTGATCAGTGTTCTGTCCTACTGTTACTCTGCTCAGTGATCTGTCCTACTGTTACTCTGATCAGTGTTCTGTCCTACTGTTACTCTGCTCAGTGTTCTGTCCTACTGTTACTCTGATCAGTGTTCTGTCCTACTGTTGCTCTGATCAGTGTTCTGTCCTACTGTTACTCTGATCAGTGTTCTGTCCTACTGTTGCTCTGATCAGTGTTCTGTCCTACTGTTACTCTGATCAGTGTTCTGTCCTACTGTTGCTCTGATCAGTGTTCTGTCCTACTGTTACTCTGATCAGTGTTCTGTCCTACTGTTGCTCTGATCAGTGTTCTGTCCTACTGTTACTCTGATCAGTGTTCAGTCCTACTGTTACTCTGATCAGTGTTCTTTCCTACTGTTACTCTGATCAGTGTTCTGTCCTACTGTTACTCTGTTCAGTGTTCTGTCCTACTGCTGCTCTGATCAGTGTTCTGTCCTACTGTTGCTCTGATCAGTGTTCTGTCCTACTGTTACTCTGCTCAGTGTTCTGTCCTACTGTTACTCTGATCAGTGTTCTGTCCTACTGTTACTCTGCTCAGTGTTCTGTCCTACTGTTACTCTGATCAGTGTTCTGTCCTACTGTTGCTCTGATCAGTGTTCTGTCCTACTGTTGCTCTGATCAGTGTTCTGTCCTACTGTTGCTCTGATCAGTGTTCTGTCCTACTGTTGCTCTGATCAGTGTTCTGTCCTACTGTTACTCTGATCAGTGTTCTCTCCTACTGTTGCTCTGATCAGTGTTCTGTCCTACTGTTACTCTGATCAGTGTTCTGTCCTACTGTTTCTCTGATCAGTGTTCTGTCCTACTGTTACTCTGATCAGTGTTCTGTCCTACTGTTACTCTGATCAGTGTTCTGTCCTACTGTTGCTCTGATCAGTGTTCTGTCCTACTGTTACTCTGATCAGTGTTCTGTCCTACTGTTGCTCTGATCAGTGTTCTGTCCTACTGTTTCTCTGATCAGTGTTCTGTCCTACTGTTACTCTGATCAGTGTTCTGTCCTACTGTTACTCTGATCAGTGTTCTGTCCTACTGTTACTCTGATCAGTGTTCTGTCCTACTGTTGCTCTGATCAGTGTTCTGTCCTACTGTTACTCTGATCAGTGTTCTGTCCTACTGTTGCTCTGATCAGTGTTCTGTCCTACTGTTACCCTGATCAGTGTTCTGTCCCACTGTTACTCTGATCAGTGTTCAGTCCTACTGTTACTCTGATCAGTGTTCTGTCCTACTGTTGCTCTGATCAGTGTTCTGTCCTACTGTTGCTCTGATCAGTGTTCTGTCCTACTGTTGCTCTGATCAGTGTTCAGTCCTACTGTTACTCTGATCAGTGTTCTGTCCTACTGTTGCTCTGATCAGTGTTCTGTCCTACTGTTGCTCTGATCAGTGTTCTGTCCTACTGTTACTCTGATCAGTGTTCTGTCCCACTGTTACTCTGATCAGCGTTCAGTCCTACTGTTACTCCGATGAGTGTTCTGTCCTACTGTTGCTCTGATCAGTGTTCTGTCCTACTGTTACTCTGATCAGTGTTCTGTCCTACTGTTACTCTGCTCAGTGTTCTGTCCTACTGTTACTCTGATCAGTGTTCTGTCCTACTGTTGCTCTGATCAGTGTTCTGTCCTACTGTTGCTCTGATCAGTGTTCTGTCCTACTGTTACTCTGATCAGTGTTCTGTCCCACTGTTACTCTGATCAGCGTTCAGTCCTACTGTTACTCCGATGAGTGTTCTGTCCTACTGTTGCTCTGATCAGTGTTCTGTCCTACTGTTGCTCTGATCAGTGTTCTGTCCTACTGTTGCTCTGATCAGTGTTCAGTCCTACTGTTACTCTGATCAGTGTTCTGTCCTACTGTTACTCTGATCAGTGTTCTGTCCTACAGTTACTCTGCTCAGTGTTCTGTCCTACTGTTACTCTGATCAGTGTTCTGTCCTACTGTTGCTCTGATCAGTGTTTTGTCATACTGTTACTCTGATCAGTGTTCTGTCCTACTGTTACTCTGATCAGTGTTCTGTCCTACTGTTGCTCTGATCAGTGTTCTGTCCTACTGTTACTCTGATCAGTGTTCTGTCCTACTGTTGCTCTGATCAGTGTTCTGTCCTACTGTTACTCTGTTCAGTGTTCTGTCCTACTGCTGCTCTGATCAGTGTTCTGTCCTACTGTTGCTCTGATCAGTGTTCTGTCCTACTGTTACTCTGCTCAGTGTTCTGTCCTACTGTTACTCTGATCAGTGTTCTGTCCTACTGTTACTCTGCTCAGTGTTCTGTCCTACTGTTACTCTGATCAGTGTTCTGTCCTACTGTTGCTCTGATCAGTGTTTTGTCATACTGTTACTCTGATCAGTGTTCTGTCCTACTGTTGCTCTGATCAGTGTTCTGTCCTACTGTTGCTCTGATCAGTGTTCTGTCCTACTGTTACTCTGATCAGTGTTCTGTCCTACTGTTGCTCTGATCAGTGTTCTGTCCTACTGTTACTCTGTTCAGTGTTCTGTCCTACTGCTGCTCTGATCAGTGTTCTGTCCTACTGTTGCTCTGATCAGTGTTCTGTCCTACTGTTACTCTGCTCAGTGTTCTGTCCTACTGTTACTCTGATCAGTGTTCTGTCCTACTGTTACTCTGCTCAGTGTTCTGTCCTACTGTTACTCTGATCAGTGTTCTGTCCTACTGTTGCTCTGATCAGTGTTTTGTCATACTGTTACTCTGATCAGTGTTCTGTCCTACTGTTGCTCTGATCAGTGTTCTGTCCTACTGTTACTCTGATCAGTGTTCTGTCCTAATGTTACTCTGATCAGTGTTCTGTCCTACTGTTGCTCTGATCAGTGTTCTGTCCTACTGTTGCTCTGATCAGTGTTCTGTCCTACTGTTACTCTGATCAGTGTTCTGTCCTACTGTTGCTCTGATCAGTGTTCTGTCCTACTGTTACTCTGATCAGTGTTCTGTCCTACTGTTGCTCTGATCAGTGTTCTGTCCTACTGTTACTCTGATCAGTGTTCAGTCCTACTGTTACTCTGATCAGTGTTCTTTCCTACTGTTACTCTGATCAGTGTTCTGTCCTACTGTTACTCTGTTCAGTGTTCTGGCCTACTGCTGCTCTGATCAGTGTTCTGTCCTACTGTTGCTCTGATCAGTGTTCTGTCCTACTGTTACTCTGCTCAGTGTTCTGTCCTACTGTTACTCTGATCAGTGTTCTGTCCTACTGTTACTCTGCTCAGTGTTCTGTCCTACTGTTACTCTGATCAGTGTTATGTCCTACTGTTGCTCTGATCAGTGTTCTGTCCTACTGTTGCTCTGATCAGTGTTCTGTCCTACTGTTACTCTGATCAGTGTTCTGTCCCACTGTTACTCTGATCAGTGTTCAGTCCTACTGTTACTCCGATGAGTGTTCTGTCCTACTGTTGCTCTGATCAGTGTTCTGTCCTACTGTTGCTCTGATCAGTGTTCTGTCCTACTGTTACTCTGATCAGTGTTCAGTCCTACTGTTACTCTGATCAGTGTTCTGTCCTACTGTTACTCTGATCAGTGTTCTGTCCTACTGTTGCTCTGATCAGTGTTTTGTCATACTGTTACTCTGATCAGTGTTCTGTCCTACTGTTACTCTGATCAGTGTTCTGTCCTACTGTTGCTCTGATCAGTGTTCTGTCCTACTGTTACTCTGATCAGTGTTCTGTCCTACTGTTGCTCTGATCAGTGTTCTGTCCTACTGTTACTCTGATCAGTGTTCTCTCCTACTGTTGCTCTGATCAGTGTTCTGTCCTACTGTTACTCTGATCAGTGTTCTGTCCTACTGTTTCTCTGATCAGTGTTCTGTCCTACTGTTACTCTGATCAGTGTTCTGTCCTACTGTTACTCTGATCAGTGTTCTGTCCTACTGTTGCTCTGATCAGTGTTCTGTCCTACTGTTACTCTGATCAGTGTTCTGTCCTACTGTTGCTCTGATCAGTGTTCTGTCCTACTGTTTCTCTGATCAGTGTTCTGTCCTACTGTTACTCTGATCAGTGTTCTGTCCTACTGTTACTCTGATCAGTGTTCTGTCCTACTGTTACTCTGATCAGTGTTCTGTCCTAATGTTACTCTGATCAGTGTTCTGTCCTACTGTTGCTCTGATCAGTGTTCTGTCCTACTGTTGCTCTGATCAGTGTTCTGTCCTACTGTTACTCTGATCAGTGTTCTGTCCTACTGTTGCTCTGATCAGTGTTCTGTCCTACTGTTACTCTGATCAGTGTTCTGTCCTACTGTTGCTCTGATCAGTGTTCTGTCCTACTGTTACTCTGATCAGTGTTCAGTCCTACTGTTACTCTGATCAGTGTTCTTTCCTACTGTTACTCTGATCAGTGTTCTGTCCTACTGTTACTCTGTTCAGTGTTCTGGCCTACTGCTGCTCTGATCAGTGTTCTGTCCTACTGTTGCTCTGATCAGTGTTCTGTCCTACTGTTACTCTGCTCAGTGTTCTGTCCTACTGTTACTCTGATCAGTGTTCTGTCCTACTGTTACTCTGCTCAGTGTTCTGTCCTACTGTTACTCTGATCAGTGTTATGTCCTACTGTTGCTCTGATCAGTGTTCTGTCCTACTGTTGCTCTGATCAGTGTTCTGTCCTACTGTTACTCTGATCAGTGTTCTGTCCCACTGTTACTCTGATCAGTGTTCAGTCCTACTGTTACTCCGATGAGTGTTCTGTCCTACTGTTGCTCTGATCAGTGTTCTGTCCTACTGTTGCTCTGATCAGTGTTCTGTCCTACTGTTACTCTGATCAGTGTTCAGTCCTACTGTTACTCTGATCAGTGTTCTGTCCTACTGTTACTCTGATCAGTGTTCTGTCCTACTGTTGCTCTGATCAGTGTTTTGTCATACTGTTACTCTGATCAGTGTTCTGTCCTACTGTTACTCTGATCAGTGTTCTGTCCTACTGTTGCTCTGATCAGTGTTCTGTCCTACTGTTACTCTGATCAGTGTTCTGTCCTACTGTTGCTCTGATCAGTGTTCTGTCCTACTGTTACTCTGATCAGTGTTCTCTCCTACTGTTGCTCTGATCAGTGTTCTGTCCTACTGTTACTCTGATCAGTGTTCTGTCCTACTGTTTCTCTGATCAGTGTTCTGTCCTACTGTTACTCTGATCAGTGTTCTGTCCTACTGTTACTCTGATCAGTGTTCTGTCCTACTGTTGCTCTGATCAGTGTTCTGTCCTACTGTTACTCTGATCAGTGTTCTGTCCTACTGTTGCTCTGATCAGTGTTCTGTCCTACTGTTTCTCTGATCAGTGTTCTGTCCTACTGTTACTCTGATCAGTGTTCTGTCCTACTGTTACTCTGATCAGTGTTCTGTCCTACTGTTACTCTGATCAGTGTTCTGTCCTACTGTTGCTCTGATCAGTGTTCTGTCCTACTGTTACTCTGATCAGTGTTCTGTCCTACTGTTGCTCTGATCAGTGTTCTGTCCTACTGTTACCCTGATCAGTGTTCTGTCCCACTGTTACTCTGATCAGTGTTCAGTCCTACTGTTACTCTGATCAGTGTTCTGTCCTACTGTTGCTCTGATCAGTGTTCTGTCCTACTGTTGCTCTGATCAGTGTTCTGTCCTACTGTTGCTCTGATCAGTGTTCAGTCCTACTGTTACTCTGATCAGTGTTCTGTCCTACTGTTACTCTGATCAGTGTTCTGTCCTACTGTTACTCTGCTCAGTGTTCTGTCCTACTGTTACTCTGATCAGTGTTCTGTCCTACTGTTGCTCTGATCAGTGTTCTGTCATACTGTTACTCTGATTAGTGTTCTGTCCTACTGTTACTCTGATCAGTGTTCTGTCCTACTGTTGCTCTGATCAGTGTTCTGTCCTACTGTTGCTCTGATCAGTGTTCTGTCCTACTGTTGCTCTGATCAGTGTTCTGTCCTACTGTTACTCTGATCAGTGTTCTGTCCTACTGTTGCTCTGATCAGTGTTCTGTCCTACTGTTACTCTGATCAGTGTTCTGTCCTACTGTTACTCTGATCAGTGTTCTGTCCTACTGTTACTCTGATCAGTGTTCTGTCCTACTGTTACTCTGATCAGTGTTCTGTCCTACTGTTGCTCTGATCAGTGTTCTGTCCTACTGTTGCTCTGATCAGTGTTCTGTTCTACTGTTACTCTGATCAGTGTTCTGTCCTACTGTTGCTCTGATCAGTGTTCTGTCCTACTGTTGCTCTGCTCAGTGTTCTGTCCTACTGTTACTCTGATCAGTGTTCTGTCCTACTGTTACTCTGCTCAGTATTCTGTCCTACTGTTACTCTGATCAGTGTTCTGTCCTACTGTTACTCTGATCAGTGTTCTGTCCTACTGTTACTCTGATCAGTGTTCTGTCCTACTGTTACTCTGATCAGTGTTCTGTCCTACTGTTGCTCTGATCAGTGTTCTGTCCTACTGTTGCTCTGATCAGTGTTCTGTTCTACTGTTACTCTGATCAGTGTTCTGTCCTACTGTTGCTCTGATCAGTGTTCTGTCCTACTGTTGCTCTGCTCAGTGTTCTGTCCTACTGTTACTCTGATCAGTGTTCTGTCCTACTGTTACTCTGCTCAGTGTTCTGTCCTACTGTTACTCTGATCAGTGTTCTGTCCTACTGTTGCTCTGTCCTACTGTTGCTCTGATCAGTGTTCTGTCCTACTGTTGCTCTGATCAGTGTTCTGTCCTACTGTTGCTCTGATCAGTGTTCTGTCCTACTGTTACTCTGATCAGTGGTCTGTCCTACTGTTACTCTGATCAGTGTTCTGTCCTACTGTTACTCTGCTCAGTGTTCTGTCCTACTGTTACTCTGATCAGTGTTCTGTCCTACTGTTACTCTGATCAGTGTTCTGTCCTACTGTTGCTCTGATCAGTGTTCTGTCCTACTGTTGCTCTGATCAGTGTTTTGTCATACTGTTACTCTGATCAGTGTTCTGTCCTACTGTTACTCTGATCAGTGTTCTGTCCTACTGTTGCTCTGATAAGGGTTCTGTCCTACTGTTGCTCTGATCAGTGTTCTGTCCTACTGTTACTCTGATCAGTGTTCTGTCCTATTGTTACTCTGATCAGTGTTCTGTCCTACTGTTGCTCTAATCAGTGTTCTGTCCTACTGTTACTCTGATCAGTGTTCAGTCCTACTGTTACTCTGATCAGTGTTCTTTCCTACTGTTACTCTGATCAGTGTTCTGTCCTACTGTTACTCTGTTCAGTGTTCTGTCCTACTGCTGCTCTGATCAGTGTTCTGTCCTACTGTTGCTCTGATCAGTGTTCTGTCCTACTGTTACTCTGCTCAGTGTTCTGTCCTACTGTTACTCTGATCAGTGTTCTGTCCTACTGTTACTCTGCTCAGTGTTCTGTCCTACTGTTACTCTGATCAGTGTTCTGTCCTACTGTTACTCCGATGAGTGTTCTGTCCCACTGTTACTCTGATCAGTGTTCAGTCCTACTGTTACTCTGATCAGTGTTCTGTCCTACTGTTGCTCTGATCAGTGTTCTGTCCTACTGTTGCTCCGATCAGTGTTCTGTCCTACTGTTGCTCTGATCAGTGTTCAGTCCTACTGTTACTCTGATCAGTGTTCTGTCCTACTGTTACTCTGCTCAGTGTTCTGTCCTACTGTTGCTCTGATCAGTGTTCTGTCATACTGTTGCTCTGATCAGTGTTCTGTCCTACTGTTGCTCTGATCAGTGTTCTGTCCTACTGTTGCTCTGATCAGTGTTCTGTCCTACTGTTGCTCTGATCAGTGTTCTGTCCTACTGTTACTCTGATCAGTGTTCTGTCCTACTGTTGCTCTGATCAGTGTTCTGTCCTACTGTTACTCTGATCAGTGTTCTGTCCTACTGTTACTCTGATCAGTGTTCTGTCCTACTGTTACTCTGATCAGTGTTCTGTCCTACTGTTGCTCTGATCAGTGTTCTGTCCTACTGTTGCTCTGATCAGTGTTCTGTTCTACTGTTACTCTGATCAGTGTTCTGTCCTACTGTTGCTCTGATCAGTGTTCTGTCCTACTGTTGCTCTGCTCAGTGTTCTGTCCTACTGTTACTCTGATCAGTGTTCTGTCCTACTGTTACTCTGCTCAGTGTTCTGTCCTACTGTTACTCTGATCAGTGTTCTGTCCTACTGTTACTCTGATCAGTGTTCTGTCCTACTGTTGCTCTGTCCTACTGTTGCTCTGATCAGTGTTCTGTCCTACTGTTACTCTGATCAGTGTTATGTCCTACTGTTGCTCTGATCAGTGTTCTGTCCTACTGTTACTCTGATCAGTGGTCTGTCCTACTGTTACTCTGATCAGTGTTCTGTCCTACTGTTACTCTGCTCAGTGTTCTGTCCTACTGTTACTCTGATCAGTGTTCTGTCCTACTGTTACTCTGATCAGTGTTCAGTCCTACTGTTGCTCTGATCAGTGTTCTGTCCTACTGTTGCTCTGATCAGTGTTTTGTCATACTGTTACTCTGATCAGTGTTCTGTCCTACTGTTACTGTGATCAGTGTTCTGTCCTACTGTTGCTCTGATCAGTGTTCTGTCCTACTGTTGCTCTGATCAGTGTTCTGTCCTACTGTTACTCTGATCAGTGTTCTGTCCTAATGTTACTCTGATCAGTGTTCTGTCCTACTGTTGCTCTGATCAGTGTTCTGTCCTACTGTTGCTCTGATCAGTGTTCTGTCCTACTGTTACTCTGATCAGTGTTCTGTCCTACTGTTGCTCTGATCAGTGTTCTGTCCTACTGTTACTCTGATCAGTGTTCTGTCCTACTGTTGCTCTGATCAGTGTTCTGTCCTACTGTTACTCTGATCAGTGTTCAGTCCTACTGTTACTCTGATCAGTGTTCTTTCCTACTGTTACTCTGATCAGTGTTCTGTCCTACTGTTACTCTGTTCAGTGTTCTGTCCTACTGCTGCTCTGATCAGTGTTCTGTCCTACTGTTGCTCTGATTAGTGTTCTGTCCTACTGTTACTCTGCTCAGTGTTCTGTCCTACTGTTACTCTGATCAGTGTTCTGTCCTACTGTTACTCTGCTCAGTGTTCTGTCCTACTGTTACTCTGATCAGTGTTCTGTCCTACTGTTGCTCTGATCAGTGTTCTGTCCTACTGTTGCTCTGATCAGTGTTCTGTCCTACTGTTACTCTGATCAGTGTTCTGTCCCACTGTTACTCTGATCAGTGTTCAGTCCTACTGTTACTCCGATGAGTGTTCTGTCCTACTGTTGCTCTGATCAGTGTTCTGTCCTACTGTTGCTCTGATCAGTGTTCTGTCCTACTGTTGCTCTGATCAGTGTTCAGTCCTACTGTTACTCTGATCAGTGTTCTGTCCTACTGTTACTCTGATCAGTGTTCTGTCCTACAGTTACTCTGCTCAGTGTTCTGTCCTACTGTTACTCTGATCAGTGTTCTGTCCTACTGTTGCTCTGATCAGTGTTTTGTCATACTGTTACTCTGATCAGTGTTCTGTCCTACTGTTACTCTGATCAGTGTTCTGTCCTACTGTTGCTCTGATCAGTGTTCTGTCCTACTGTTGCTCTGATCAGTGTTCTGTCCTACTGTTGCTCTGATCAGTGTTCTGTCCTACTGTTACTCTGATCAGTGTTCTCTCCTACTGTTGCTCTGATCAGTGTTCTGTCCTACTGTTACTCTGATCAGTGTTCTGTCCTACTGTTTCTCTGATCAGTGTTCTGTCCTACTGTTACTCTGATCAGTGTTCTGTCCTACTGTTACTCTGATCAGTGTTCTGTCCTACTGTTGCTCTGATCAGTGTTCTGTCCTACTGTTACTCTGATCAGTGTTCTGTCCTACTGTTGCTCTGATCAGTGTTCTGTCCTACTGTTTCTCTGATCAGTGTTCTGTCCTACTGTTACTCTGATCAGTGTTCTGTCCTACTGTTACTCTGATCAGTGTTCTGTCCTACTGTTACTCTGATCAGTGTTCTGTCCTACTGTTGCTCTGATCAGTGTTCTGTCCTACTGTTACTCTGATCAGTGTTCTGTCCTACTGTTGCTCTGATCAGTGTTCTGTCCTACTGTTACCCTGGTCAGTGTTCTGTCCCACTGTTACTCTGATCAGTGTTCAGTCCTACTGTTACTCTGATCAGTGTTCTGTCCTACTGTTGCTCTGATCAGTGTTCTGTCCTACTGTTGCTCTGATCAGTGTTCTGTCCTACTGTTGCTCTGATCAGTGTTCAGTCCTACTGTTACTCTGATCAGTGTTCTGTCCTACTGTTACTCTGATCAGTGTTCTGTCCTACTGTTACTCTGCTCAGTGTTCTGTCCTACTGTTACTCTGATCAGTGTTCTGTCCTACTGTTGCTCTGATCAGTGTTCTGTCATACTGTTACTCTGATTAGTGTTCTGTCCTACTGTTACTCTGATCAGTGTTCTGTCCTACTGTTGCTCTGATCAGTGTTCTGTCCTACTGTTGCTCTGATCAGTGTTCTGTCCTACTGTTGCTCTGATCAGTGTTCTGTTCTACTGTTACTCTGATAAGTGTTCTGTCCTACTGTTGCTCTGATCAGTGTTCTGTCCTACTGTTACTCTGATCAGTGTTCTGTCCTACTGTTACTCTGATCAGTGTTCTGTCCTACTGTTACTCTGATCAGTGTTCTGTCCTACTGTTACTCTGATCAGTATTCTGTCCTACTGTTGCTCTGATCAGTGTTCTGTCCTACTGTTGCTCTGATCAGTGTTCTGTTCTACTGTTACTCTGATCAGTGTTCTGTCCTACTGTTGCTCTGATCAGTGTTCTGTCCTACTGTTGCTCTGCTCAGTGTTCTGTCCTACTGTTACTCTGATCAGTGTTCTGTCCTACTGTTACTCTGCTCAGTGTTCTGTCCTACTGTTACTCTGATCAGTGTTCTGTCCTACTGTTGCTCTGTCCTACTGTTGCTCTGATCAGTGTTCTGTCCTACTGTTACTCTGATCAGTGTTCTGTCCTACTGTTGCTCTGATCAGTGTTCTGTCCTACTGTTACTCTGATCAGTGGTCTGTCCTACTGTTACTCTGATCAGTGTTCTGTCCTACTGTTACTCTGCTCAGTGTTCTGTCCTACTGTTGCTCTGATCAGTGTTCTGTCCTACTGTTGCTCTGATCAGTGTTCTGTCCTACTGTTACTCTGATCAGTGTTCTGTCCTACTGTTGCTCTGATCAGTGTTCTGTCCTACTGTTACTCTGATCAGTGTTCTGTCCTACTGTTGCTCTGATCAGTGTTCTGTCCTACTGTTACTCTGATCAGTGTTCTGTCCTACTGTTGCTCTGATCAGTGTTCTGTCCTACTGTTACTCTGATCAGTGTTCTCTCCTACTGTTGCTCTGATCAGTGTTCTGTCCTACTGTTACTCTGATCAGTGTTCTGTCCTACTGTTTCTCTGATCAGTGTTCTGTCCTACTGTTACTCTGATCAGTGTTCTGTCCTACTGTTACTCTGATCAGTGTTCTGTCCTACTGTTGCTCTGATCAGTGTTCTGTCCTACTGTTACTCTGATCAGTGTTCTGTCCTACTGTTGCTCTGATCAGTGTTCTGTCCTACTGTTTCTCTGATCAGTGTTCTGTCCTACTGTTACTCTGATCAGTGTTCTGTCCTACTGTTACTCTGATCAGTGTTCTGTCCTACTGTTACTCTGATCAGTGTTCTGTCCTACTGTTGCTCTGATCAGTGTTCTGTCCTACTGTTACTCTGATCAGTGTTCTGTCCTACTGTTGCTCTGATCAGTGTTCTGTCCTACTGTTACCCTGATCAGTGTTCTGTCCCACTGTTACTCTGATCAGTGTTCAGTCCTACTGTTACTCTGATCAGTGTTCTGTCCTACTGTTGCTCTGATCAGTGTTCTGTCCTACTGTTGCTCTGATCAGTGTTCTGTCCTACTGTTGCTCTGATCAGTGTTCAGTCCTACTGTTACTCTGATCAGTGTTCTGTCCTACTGTTACTCTGATCAGTGTTCTGTCCTACTGTTACTCTGCTCAGTGTTCTGTCCTACTGTTACTCTGATCAGTGTTCTGTCCTACTGTTGCTCTGATCAGTGTTCTGTCATACTGTTACTCTGATTAGTGTTCTGTCCTACTGTTACTCTGATCAGTGTTCTGTCCTACTGTTGCTCTGATCAGTGTTCTGTCCTACTGTTGCTCTGATCAGTGTTCTGTCCTACTGTTGCTCTGATCAGTGTTCTGTCCTACTGTTACTCTGATCAGTGTTCTGTCCTACTGTTGCTCTGATCAGTGTTCTGTCCTACTGTTACTCTGATCAGTGTTCTGTCCTACTGTTACTCTGATCAGTGTTCTGTCCTACTGTTACTCTGATCAGTGTTCTGTCCTACTGTTACTCTGATCAGTGTTCTGTCCTACTGTTGCTCTGATCAGTGTTCTGTCCTACTGTTGCTCTGATCAGTGTTCTGTTCTACTGTTACTCTGATCAGTGTTCTGTCCTACTGTTGCTCTGATCAGTGTTCTGTCCTACTGTTGCTCTGCTCAGTGTTCTGTCCTACTGTTACTCTGATCAGTGTTCTGTCCTACTGTTACTCTGCTCAGTATTCTGTCCTACTGTTACTCTGATCAGTGTTCTGTCCTACTGTTACTCTGATCAGTGTTCTGTCCTACTGTTACTCTGATCAGTGTTCTGTCCTACTGTTACTCTGATCAGTGTTCTGTCCTACTGTTGCTCTGATCAGTGTTCTGTCCTACTGTTGCTCTGATCAGTGTTCTGTTCTACTGTTACTCTGATCAGTGTTCTGTCCTACTGTTGCTCTGATCAGTGTTCTGTCCTACTGTTGCTCTGCTCAGTGTTCTGTCCTACTGTTACTCTGATCAGTGTTCTGTCCTACTGTTACTCTGCTCAGTGTTCTGTCCTACTGTTACTCTGATCAGTGTTCTGTCCTACTGTTGCTCTGTCCTACTGTTGCTCTGATCAGTGTTCTGTCCTACTGTTGCTCTGATCAGTGTTCTGTCCTACTGTTGCTCTGATCAGTGTTCTGTCCTACTGTTGCTCTGATCAGTGGTCTGTCCTACTGTTACTCTGATCAGTGTTCTGTCCTACTGTTGCTCTGATCAGTGTTCTGTCATACTGTTACTCTGATTAGTGTTCTGTCCTACTGTTACTCTGATCAGTGTTCTGTCCTACTGTTGCTCTGATCAGTGTTCTGTCCTACTGTTGCTCTGATCAGTGTTCTGTCCTACTGTTGCTCTGATCAGTGTTCTGTTCTACTGTTACTCTGATAAGTGTTCTGTCCTACTGTTGCTCTGATCAGTGTTCTGTCCTACTGTTACTCTGATCAGTGTTCTGTCCTACTGTTACTCTGATCAGTGTTCTGTCCTACTGTTACTCTGATCAGTGTTCTGTCCTACTGTTACTCTGATCAGTATTCTGTCCTACTGTTGCTCTGATCAGTGTTCTGTCCTACTGTTGCTCTGATCAGTGTTCTGTTCTACTGTTACTCTGATCAGTGTTCTGTCCTACTGTTGCTCTGATCAGTGTTCTGTCCTACTGTTGCTCTGCTCAGTGTTCTGTCCTACTGTTACTCTGATCAGTGTTCTGTCCTACTGTTACTCTGCTCAGTGTTCTGTCCTACTGTTACTCTGATCAGTGTTCTGTCCTACTGTTGCTCTGTCCTACTGTTGCTCTGATCAGTGTTCTGTCCTACTGTTACTCTGATCAGTGTTCTGTCCTACTGTTGCTCTGATCAGTGTTCTGTCCTACTGTTACTCTGATCAGTGGTCTGTCCTACTGTTACTCTGATCAGTGTTCTGTCCTACTGTTACTCTGCTCAGTGTTCTGTCCTACTGTTGCTCTGATCAGTGTTCTGTCCTACTGTTGCTCTGATCAGTGTTCTGTCCTACTGTTACTCTGATCAGTGTTCTGTCCTACTGTTGCTCTGATCAGTGTTCTGTCCTACTGTTACTCTGATCAGTGTTCTGTCCTACTGTTGCTCTGATCAGTGTTCTGTCCTACTGTTACTCTGATCAGTGTTCTGTCCTACTGTTGCTCTGATCAGTGTTCTGTCCTACTGTTACTCTGATCAGTGTTCTCTCCTACTGTTGCTCTGATCAGTGTTCTGTCCTACTGTTACTCTGATCAGTGTTCTGTCCTACTGTTTCTCTGATCAGTGTTCTGTCCTACTGTTACTCTGATCAGTGTTCTGTCCTACTGTTGCTCTGATCAGTGTTCTGTCCTACTGTTGCTCTGATCAGTGTTCTGTCCTACTGTTACTCTGATCAGTGTTCTGTCCTACTGTTGCTCTGATCAGTGTTCTGTCCTACTGTTTCTCTGATCAGTGTTCTGTCCTACTGTTACTCTGATCAGTGTTCTGTCCTACTGTTACTCTGATCAGTGTTCTGTCCTACTGTTACTCTGATCAGTGTTCTGTCCTACTGTTGCTCTGATCAGTGTTCTGTCCTACTGTTACTCTGATCAGTGTTCTGTCCTACTGTTGCTCTGATCAGTGTTCTGTCCTACTGTTACCCTGATCAGTGTTCTGTCCCACTGTTACTCTGATCAGTGTTCAGTCCTACTGTTACTCTGATCAGTGTTCTGTCCTACTGTTGCTCTGATCAGTGTTCTGTCCTACTGTTGCTCTGATCAGTGTTCTGTCCTACTGTTGCTCTGATCAGTGTTCAGTCCTACTGTTACTCTGATCAGTGTTCTGTCCTACTGTTACTCTGATCAGTGTTCTGTCCTACTGTTACTCTGCTCAGTGTTCTGTCCTACTGTTACTCTGATCAGTGTTCTGTCCTACTGTTGCTCTGATCAGTGTTCTGTCATACTGTTACTCTGATTAGTGTTCTGTCCTACTGTTACTCTGATCAGTGTTCTGTCCTACTGTTGCTCTGATCAGTGTTCTGTCCTACTGTTGCTCTGATCAGTGTTCTGTCCTACTGTTGCTCTGATCAGTGTTCTGTCCTACTGTTACTCTGATCAGTGTTCTGTCCTACTGTTGCTCTGATCAGTGTTCTGTCCTACTGTTACTCTGATCAGTGTTCTGTCCTACTGTTACTCTGATCAGTGTTCTGTCCTACTGTTACTCTGATCAGTGTTCTGTCCTACTGTTACTCTGATCAGTGTTCTGTCCTACTGTTGCTCTGATCAGTGTTCTGTCCTACTGTTGCTCTGATCAGTGTTCTGTTCTACTGTTACTCTGATCAGTGTTCTGTCCTACTGTTGCTCTGATCAGTGTTCTGTCCTACTGTTGCTCTGCTCAGTGTTCTGTCCTACTGTTACTCTGATCAGTGTTCTGTCCTACTGTTACTCTGCTCAGTATTCTGTCCTACTGTTACTCTGATCAGTGTTCTGTCCTACTGTTACTCTGATCAGTGTTCTGTCCTACTGTTACTCTGATCAGTGTTCTGTCCTACTGTTACTCTGATCAGTGTTCTGTCCTACTGTTGCTCTGATCAGTGTTCTGTCCTACTGTTGCTCTGATCAGTGTTCTGTTCTACTGTTACTCTGATCAGTGTTCTGTCCTACTGTTGCTCTGATCAGTGTTCTGTCCTACTGTTGCTCTGCTCAGTGTTCTGTCCTACTGTTACTCTGATCAGTGTTCTGTCCTACTGTTACTCTGCTCAGTGTTCTGTCCTACTGTTACTCTGATCAGTGTTCTGTCCTACTGTTGCTCTGTCCTACTGTTGCTCTGATCAGTGTTCTGTCCTACTGTTGCTCTGATCAGTGTTCTGTCCTACTGTTGCTCTGATCAGTGTTCTGTCCTACTGTTGCTCTGATCAGTGGTCTGTCCTACTGTTACTCTGATCAGTGTTCTGTCCTACTGTTACTCTGCTCAGTGTTCTGTCCTACTGTTACTCTGATCAGTGTTCTGTCCTACTGTTACTCTGATCAGTGTTCTGTCCTACTGTTGCTCTGATCAGTGTTCTGTCCTACTGTTGCTCTGATCAGTGTTTTGTCATACTGTTACTCTGATCAGTGTTCTGTCCTACTGTTACTCTGATCAGTGTTCTGTCCTACTGTTGCTCTGATAAGGGTTCTGTCCTACTGTTGCTCTGATCAGTGTTCTGTCCTACTGTTACTCTGATCAGTGTTCTGTCCTAATGTTACTCTGATCAGTGTTCTGTCCTACTGTTGCTCTGATCAGTGTTCTGTCCTACTGTTACTCTGATCAGTGTTCTCTCCTACTGTTGCTCTGATCAGTGTTCTGTCCTACTGTTACTCTGATCAGTGTTCTCTCCTACTGTTGCTCTGATCAGTGTTCTGTCCTACTGTTACTCTGATCAGTGTTCTGTCCTACTGTTTCTCTGATCAGTGTTCTGTCCTACTGTTACTCTGATCAGTGTTCTGTCCTACTGTTACTCTGATCAGTGTTCTGTCCTACTGTTGCTCTGATCAGTGTTCTGTCCTACTGTTACTCTGATCAGTGTTCTGTCCTACTGTTGCTCTGATCAGTGTTCTGTCCTACTGTTTCTCTGATCAGTGTTCTGTCCTACTGTTACTCTGATCAGTGTTCTGTCCTACTGTTACTCTGATCAGTGTTCTGTCCTACTGTTACTCTGATCAGTGTTCTGTCCTACTGTTGCTCTGATCAGTGTTCTGTCCTACTGTTACTCTGATCAGTGTTCTGTCCTACTGTTGCTCTGATCAGTGTTCTGTCCTACTGTTACCCTGATCAGTGTTCTGTCCCACTGTTACTCTGATCAGTGTTCAGTCCTACTGTTACTCTGATCAGTGTTCTGTCCTACTGTTGCTCTGATCAGTGTTCTGTCCTACTGTTGCTCTGATCAGTGTTCTGTCCTACTGTTGCTCTGATCAGTGTTCAGTCCTACTGTTACTCTGATCAGTGTTCTGTCCTACTGTTACTCTGATCAGTGTTCTGTCCTACTGTTACTCTGCTCAGTGTTCTGTCCTACTGTTACTCTGATCAGTGTTCTGTCCTACTGTTGCTCTGATCAGTGTTCTGTCATACTGTTACTCTGATTAGTGTTCTGTCCTACTGTTACTCTGATCAGTGTTCTGTCCTACTGTTGCTCTGATCAGTGTTCTGTCCTACTGTTGCTCTGATCAGTGTTCTGTCCTACTGTTGCTCTGATCAGTGTTCTGTCCTACTGTTACTCTGATCAGTGTTCTGTCCTACTGTTGCTCTGATCAGTGTTCTGTCCTACTGTTACTCTGATCAGTGTTCTGTCCTACTGTTACTCTGATCAGTGTTCTGTCCTACTGTTACTCTGATCAGTGTTCTGTCCTACTGTTACTCTGATCAGTGTTCTGTCCTACTGTTGCTCTGATCAGTGTTCTGTCCTACTGTTGCTCTGATCAGTGTTCTGTTCTACTGTTACTCTGATCAGTGTTCTGTCCTACTGTTGCTCTGATCAGTGTTCTGTCCTACTGTTGCTCTGCTCAGTGTTCTGTCCTACTGTTACTCTGATCAGTGTTCTGTCCTACTGTTACTCTGCTCAGTATTCTGTCCTACTGTTACTCTGATCAGTGTTCTGTCCTACTGTTACTCTGATCAGTGTTCTGTCCTACTGTTACTCTGATCAGTGTTCTGTCCTACTGTTACTCTGATCAGTGTTCTGTCCTACTGTTGCTCTGATCAGTGTTCTGTCCTACTGTTGCTCTGATCAGTGTTCTGTTCTACTGTTACTCTGATCAGTGTTCTGTCCTACTGTTGCTCTGATCAGTGTTCTGTCCTACTGTTGCTCTGCTCAGTGTTCTGTCCTACTGTTACTCTGATCAGTGTTCTGTCCTACTGTTACTCTGCTCAGTGTTCTGTCCTACTGTTACTCTGATCAGTGTTCTGTCCTACTGTTGCTCTGTCCTACTGTTGCTCTGATCAGTGTTCTGTCCTACTGTTGCTCTGATCAGTGTTCTGTCCTACTGTTGCTCTGATCAGTGTTCTGTCCTACTGTTGCTCTGATCAGTGTTCTGTCCTACTGTTACTCTGATCAGTGGTCTGTCCTACTGTTACTCTGATCAGTGTTCTGTCCTACTGTTACTCTGCTCAGTGTTCTGTCCTACTGTTACTCTGATCAGTGTTCTGTCCTACTGTTACTCTGATCAGTGTTCTGTTCTACTGTTACTCTGATCAGTGTTCTGTCCTACTGTTGCTCTGATCAGTGTTCTGTCCTACTGTTGCTCTGCTCAGTGTTCTGTCCTACTGTTACTCTGATCAGTGTTCTGTCCTACTGTTACTCTGCTCAGTGTTCTGTCCTACTGTTACTCTGATCAGTGTTCTGTCCTACTGTTGCTCTGTCCTACTGTTGCTCTGATCAGTGTTCTGTCCTACTGTTGCTCTGATCAGTGTTCTGTCCTACTGTTGCTCTGATCAGTGTTCTGTCCTACTGTTGCTCTGATCAGTGGTCTGTCCTACTGTTACTCTGATCAGTGTTCTGTCCTACTGTTACTCTGCTCAGTGTTCTGTCCTACTGTTACTCTGATCAGTGTTCTGTCCTACTGTTACTCTGATCAGTGTTCTGTCCTACTGTTGCTCTGATCAGTGTTCTGTCCTACTGTTGCTCTGATCAGTGTTTTGTCATACTGTTACTCTGATCAGTGTTCTGTCCTACTGTTACTCTGATCAGTGTTCTGTCCTACTGTTGCTCTGATAAGGGTTCTGTCCTACTGTTGCTCTGATCAGTGTTCTGTCCTACTGTTACTCTGATCAGTGTTCTGTCCTAATGTTACTCTGATCAGTGTTCTGTCCTACTGTTGCTCTGATCAGTGTTCTGTCCTACTGTTACTCTGATCAGTGTTCTCTCCTACTGTTGCTCTGATCAGTGTTCTGTCCTACTGTTACTCTGATCAGTGTTCTCTCCTACTGTTGCTCTGATCAGTGTTCTGTCCTACTGTTACTCTGATCAGTGTTCTGTCCTACTGTTTCTCTGATCAGTGTTCTGTCCTACTGTTACTCTGATCAGTGTTCTGTCCTACTGTTACTCTGATCAGTGTTCTGTCCTACTGTTGCTCTGATCAGTGTTCTGTCCTACTGTTACTCTGATCAGTGTTCTGTCCTACTGTTGCTCTGATCAGTGTTCTGTCCTACTGTTTCTCTGATCAGTGTTCTGTCCTACTGTTACTCTGATCAGTGTTCTGTCCTACTGTTACTCTGATCAGTGTTCTGTCCTACTGTTACTCTGATCAGTGTTCTGTCCTACTGTTGCTCTGATCAGTGTTCTGTCCTACTGTTACTCTGATCAGTGTTCTGTCCTACTGTTGCTCTGATCAGTGTTCTGTCCTACTGTTACCCTGATCAGTGTTCTGTCCCACTGTTACTCTGATCAGTGTTCAGTCCTACTGTTACTCTGATCAGTGTTCTGTCCTACTGTTGCTCTGATCAGTGTTCTGTCCTACTGTTGCTCTGATCAGTGTTCTGTCCTACTGTTGCTCTGATCAGTGTTCAGTCCTACTGTTACTCTGATCAGTGTTCTGTCCTACTGTTACTCTGATCAGTGTTCTGTCCTACTGTTACTCTGCTCAGTGTTCTGTCCTACTGTTACTCTGATCAGTGTTCTGTCCTACTGTTGCTCTGATCAGTGTTCTGTCATACTGTTACTCTGATTAGTGTTCTGTCCTACTGTTACTCTGATCAGTGTTCTGTCCTACTGTTGCTCTGATCAGTGTTCTGTCCTACTGTTGCTCTGATCAGTGTTCTGTCCTACTGTTGCTCTGATCAGTGTTCTGTCCTACTGTTACTCTGATCAGTGTTCTGTCCTACTGTTGCTCTGATCAGTGTTCTGTCCTACTGTTACTCTGATCAGTGTTCTGTCCTACTGTTACTCTGATCAGTGTTCTGTCCTACTGTTACTCTGATCAGTGTTCTGTCCTACTGTTACTCTGATCAGTGTTCTGTCCTACTGTTGCTCTGATCAGTGTTCTGTCCTACTGTTGCTCTGATCAGTGTTCTGTTCTACTGTTACTCTGATCAGTGTTCTGTCCTACTGTTGCTCTGATCAGTGTTCTGTCCTACTGTTGCTCTGCTCAGTGTTCTGTCCTACTGTTACTCTGATCAGTGTTCTGTCCTACTGTTACTCTGCTCAGTATTCTGTCCTACTGTTACTCTGATCAGTGTTCTGTCCTACTGTTACTCTGATCAGTGTTCTGTCCTACTGTTACTCTGATCAGTGTTCTGTCCTACTGTTACTCTGATCAGTGTTCTGTCCTACTGTTGCTCTGATCAGTGTTCTGTCCTACTGTTGCTCTGATCAGTGTTCTGTTCTACTGTTACTCTGATCAGTGTTCTGTCCTACTGTTGCTCTGATCAGTGTTCTGTCCTACTGTTGCTCTGCTCAGTGTTCTGTCCTACTGTTACTCTGATCAGTGTTCTGTCCTACTGTTACTCTGCTCAGTGTTCTGTCCTACTGTTACTCTGATCAGTGTTCTGTCCTACTGTTGCTCTGTCCTACTGTTGCTCTGATCAGTGTTCTGTCCTACTGTTGCTCTGATCAGTGTTCTGTCCTACTGTTGCTCTGATCAGTGTTCTGTCCTACTGTTACTCTGATCAGTGGTCTGTCCTACTGTTACTCTGATCAGTGTTCTGTCCTACTGTTACTCTGCTCAGTGTTCTGTCCTACTGTTACTCTGATCAGTGTTCTGTCCTACTGTTACTCTGATCAGTGTTCTGTCCTACTGTTGCTCTGATCAGTGTTCTGTCCTACTGTTGCTCTGATCAGTGTTTTGTCATACTGTTACTCTGATCAGTGTTCTGTCCTACTGTTACTCTGATCAGTGTTCTGTCCTACTGTTGCTCTGATAAGGGTTCTGTCCTACTGTTGCTCTGATCAGTGTTCTGTCCTACTGTTACTCTGATCAGTGTTCTGTCCTAATGTTACTCTGATCAGTGTTCTGTCCTACTGTTGCTCTGATCAGTGTTCTGTCCTACTGTTACTCTGATCAGTGTTCAGTCCTACTGTTACTCTGATCAGTGTTCTTTCCTACTGTTACTCTGATCAGTGTTCTGTCCTACTGTTACTCTGTTCAGTGTTCTGTCCTACTGCTGCTCTGATCAGTGTTCTGTCCTACTGTTGCTCTGATCAGTGTTCTGTCCTACTGTTACTCTGCTCAGTGTTCTGTCCTACTGTTACTCTGATCAGTGTTCTGTCCTACTGTTACTCTGCTCAGTGTTCTGTCCTACTGTTACTCTGATCAGTGTTCTGTCCTACTGTTACTCCGATGAGTGTTCTGTCCCACTGTTACTCTGATCAGTGTTCAGTCCTACTGTTACTCTGATCAGTGTTCTGTCCTACTGTTGCTCTGATCAGTGTTCTGTCCTACTGTTGCTCCGATCAGTGTTCTGTCCTACTGTTGCTCTGATCAGTGTTCAGTCCTACTGTTACTCTGATCAGTGTTCTGTCCTACTGTTACTCTGCTCAGTGTTCTGTCCTACTGTTGCTCTGATCAGTGTTCTGTCATACTGTTGCTCTGATTTGTGTTCTGTCCTACTGTTACTCTGATCAGTGTTCTGTCCTACTGTTGCTCTGATCAGTGTTCTGTCCTACTGTTGCTCTGATCAGTGTTCTGTCCTACTGTTGCTCTGATCAGTGTTCTGTCCTACTGTTACTCTGATCAGTGTTCTGTCCTACTGTTGCTCTGATCAGTGTTCTGTCCTACTGTTACTCTGATCAGTGTTCTGTCCTACTGTTACTCTGATCAGTGTTCTGTCCTACTGTTACTCTGATCAGTGTTCTGTCCTACTGTTGCTCTGATCAGTGTTCTGTCCTACTGTTGCTCTGATCAGTGTTCTGTTCTACTGTTACTCTGATCAGTGTTCTGTCCTACTGTTGCTCTGATCAGTGTTCTGTCCTACTGTTGCTCTGCTCAGTGTTCTGTCCTACTGTTACTCTGATCAGTGTTCTGTCCTACTGTTACTCTGCTCAGTGTTCTGTCCTACTGTTACTCTGATCAGTGTTCTGTCCTACTGTTACTCTGATCAGTGTTCTGTCCTACTGTTGCTCTGTCCTACTGTTGCTCTGATCAGTGTTCTGTCCTACTGTTACTCTGATCAGTGTTCTGTCCTACTGTTGCTCTGATCAGTGTTCTGTCCTACTGTTACTCTGATCAGTGGTCTGTCCTACTGTTACTCTGATCAGTGTTCTGTCCTACTGTTACTCTGCTCAGTGTTCTGTCCTACTGTTACTCTGATCAGTGTTCTGTCCTACTGTTACTCTGATCAGTGTTCAGTCCTACTGTTGCTCTGATCAGTGTTCTGTCCTACTGTTGCTCTGATCAGTGTTTTGTCATACTGTTACTCTGATCAGTGTTCTGTCCTACTGTTACTGTGATCAGTGTTCTGTCCTACTGTTGCTCTGATCAGTGTTCTGTCCTACTGTTGCTCTGATCAGTGTTCTGTCCTACTGTTACTCTGATCAGTGTTCTGTCCTACTGTTGCTCTGATTAGTGTTCTGTCCTACTGTTACTCTGATCAGTGTTCAGTCCTACTGTTACTCCGATGAGTGTTCTGTCCTACTGTTACTCTGATCAGTGTTCTGTCCTACTGTTGCTCTGATCAGTGTTCTGTCCTACTGTTGCTCTGATCAGTGTTCAGTCCTACTGTTACTCTGATCAGTGTTCTGTCCTACTGTTACTCTGATCAGTGTTCTGTCCTACAGTTACTCTGCTCAGTGTTCTGTCCTACTGTTACTCTGATCAGTGTTCTGTCCTACTGTTGCTCTGATCAGTGTTTTGTCATACTGTTACTCTGATCAGTGTTCTGTCCTACTGTTACTCTGATCAGTGTTCTGTCCTACTGTTGCTCTGATCAGTGTTCTGTCCTACTGTTGCTCTGATCAGTGTTCTGTCCTACTGTTGCTCTGATCAGTGTTCTGTCCTACTGTTACTCTGATCAGTGTTCTCTCCTACTGTTGCTCTGATCAGTGTTCTGTCCTACTGTTACTCTGATCAGTGTTCTGTCCTACTGTTTCTCTGATCAGTGTTCTGTCCTACTGTTACTCTGATCAGTGTTCTGTCCTACTGTTACTCTGATCAGTGTTCTGTCCTACTGTTGCTCTGATCAGTGTTCTGTCCTACTGTTACTCTGATCAGTGTTCTGTCCTACTGTTGCTCTGATCAGTGTTCTGTCCTACTGTTTCTCTGATCAGTGTTCTGTCCTACTGTTACTCTGATCAGTGTTCTGTCCTACTGTTACTCTGATCAGTGTTCTGTCCTACTGTTACTCTGATCAGTGTTCTGTCCTACTGTTGCTCTGATCAGTGTTCTGTCCTACTGTTACTCTGATCAGTGTTCTGTCCTACTGTTGCTCTGATCAGTGTTCTGTCCTACTGTTACCCTGGTCAGTGTTCTGTCCCACTGTTACTCTGATCAGTGTTCAGTCCTACTGTTACTCTGATCAGTGTTCTGTCCTACTGTTGCTCTGATCAGTGTTCTGTCCTACTGTTGCTCTGATCAGTGTTCTGTCCTACTGTTGCTCTGATCAGTGTTCAGTCCTACTGTTACTCTGATCAGTGTTCTGTCCTACTGTTACTCTGATCAGTGTTCTGTCCTACTGTTACTCTGCTCAGTGTTCTGTCCTACTGTTACTCTGATCAGTGTTCTGTCCTACTGTTGCTCTGATCAGTGTTCTGTCATACTGTTACTCTGATTAGTGTTCTGTCCTACTGTTACTCTGATCAGTGTTCTGTCCTACTGTTGCTCTGATCAGTGTTCTGTCCTACTGTTGCTCTGATCAGTGTTCTGTCCTACTGTTGCTCTGATCAGTGTTCTGTTCTACTGTTACTCTGATAAGTGTTCTGTCCTACTGTTGCTCTGATCAGTGTTCTGTCCTACTGTTACTCTGATCAGTGTTCTGTCCTACTGTTACTCTGATCAGTGTTCTGTCCTACTGTTACTCTGATCAGTGTTCTGTCCTACTGTTACTCTGATCAGTATTCTGTCCTACTGTTGCTCTGATCAGTGTTCTGTCCTACTGTTGCTCTGATCAGTGTTCTGTTCTACTGTTACTCTGATCAGTGTTCTGTCCTACTGTTGCTCTGATCAGTGTTCTGTCCTACTGTTGCTCTGCTCAGTGTTCTGTCCTACTGTTACTCTGATCAGTGTTCTGTCCTACTGTTACTCTGCTCAGTGTTCTGTCCTACTGTTACTCTGATCAGTGTTCTGTCCTACTGTTGCTCTGTCCTACTGTTGCTCTGATCAGTGTTCTGTCCTACTGTTACTCTGATCAGTGTTCTGTCCTACTGTTGCTCTGATCAGTGTTCTGTCCTACTGTTACTCTGATCAGTGGTCTGTCCTACTGTTACTCTGATCAGTGTTCTGTCCTACTGTTACTCTGCTCAGTGTTCTGTCCTACTGTTACTCTGATCAGTGTTCTGTCCCACTGTTACTCTGATCAGTGTTCAGTCCTACTTTTACTCCGATCAGTGTTCTGTCCTACTGATGCTCTGATCAGTGTTCTGTCCTACTGTTACTCTGATCAGTGTTCTGTCCTACTGTTGCTCTGATCAGTGTTCTGTCCTACTGTTGCTCTGCTCAGTGTTCTGTCCTACTGTTACTCTGATCAGTGTTCTGTCCTACTGTTACTCTGCTCAGTGTTCTGTCCTACTGTTACTCTGATCAGTGTTCTGTCCTACTGTTGCTCTGATCAGTGTTCTGTCCTACTGCTGCTCTGATCAGTGTTCTGTCCTACTGTTGCTCTGTCCTACTGTTGCTCTGATCAGTGTTCTGTCCTACTGTTACTCTGATCAGTGTTCTGTCCTACTGTTACTCTGATCAGTGTTCAGTCCTACTGTTACTCTGATCAGTGTTCTGTCCTACTGTTACTCTGATCAGTGTTCTGTCCTACTGTTACTCTGTTCAGTGTTCTGTCCTACTGTTACTCTGATCAGTGTTCTGTCCTACTGTTGCTCTGATCAGTGTTCTGTCATACTGTTACTCTGATCAGTGTTCTGTCCTACTGTTACTCTGATCAGTGTTCTGTCCTACTGTTACTCTGATCAGTGTTCTGTCCTACTGTTGCTCTGATCAGTGTTCTGTCATACTGTTACTCTGATCAGTGTTCTGTCCTACTGTTACTCTGATCAGTGTTCTGTCCTACTGTTGCTCTGATCAGTGTTCTGTCCTACTGTTGCTCTGATCAGTGTTCTGTTCTACTGTTACTCTGATCAGTGTTCTGTAGTACTGTTGCTCTGATCAGTGTTCTGTCCTACTGTTGCTCTGATCAGTGTTCTGTCCTACTGTTACTCTGATCAGTGTTCTGTCCTACTGTTACTCTGATCAGTGTTCTGTCCTACTGTTACTCTGATCAGTGTTCTGTCCTACTGTTACTCTGCTCAGTGTTCTGTCCTACTGTTGCTCTGATCAGTGTTCTGTCCTACTGTTGCTCTGCTCAGTGTTCTGTCCTACTGTTACTCTGATCAGTGTTCTGTCCTACTGTTACTCTGCTCAGTGTTCTGTCCTACTGTTACTCTGATCAGTGTTCTGTCCTACTGTTACTCTGCTCAGTGTTCTGTCCTACTGCTGCTCTGATCAGTGTTCTGTCCTACTGTTACTCTGATCAGTGTTCTGTCCTACTGCTGCTCTGATCAGTGTTCTGTCCTACTGTTGCTCTGTCCTACTGTTGCTCTGATCAGTGTTTTGTCCTACTGTAACTCTGATCAGTGTTCAGTCCTAATGTTACTCTGATCAGTGTTCTGTCCTACTGTTACTCTGATCAGTGTTCTGTCCTACTGTTACTCTGATCAGTGTTCTGTCCTACTGTTACTCTGTTCAGTGTTCTGTCCTACTGCTGCTCTGATCAGTGTTCTGTCCTACTGTTGCTCTGATCAGTGTTCTGTTCTACTGTTACTCTGATCAGTGTTCTGTAGTACTGTTTCTCTGATCAGTGTTCTGTCCTACTGTTGCTCTGATCAGTGTTCTGTCCTATTGTTGCTCTGCTCAGTGTTCTGTCCTACTGTTGCTCTGATCAGTGTTCTGTCCTACTGTTACTCTGATCAGTGTTCTGTCCTACTTTTGCTCTGATCAGTGTTCTGTCCTACTGTTACTCTGATCAGTGTTCTGTCCTACTGTTGCTCTGATCAGTGTTCTGTCCTACTGTTGCTCTGATCAGTGTTCTGTCCTACTGTTACTCTGATCAGTGATCTCTCCTAATGTTACTCTGATCAGTGTTCTGTCCTACTGTTACTCTGATCAGTGTTCTGTCCTACTGTTACTCTGATCAGTGTTCTGTCCTAATGTTACTCTGATCACTGTTCTGTCCTACTGCTGCTCTGATCAGTGTTCTGTCCTACTGTTGCTCTGTCCTACTGTTGCTCTGATCAGTGTTCTGTCCTACTGTTACTCTGATCAGTGTTCTGTCCTACTGTTACTCTGATCAGTGTTCTGTCCTACTGTTTCTCTGATCAGTGTTCTGTCCTACTGTTGCTCTGATCAGTGTTCTGTCCTACTGTTGCTCTGATCAGTGTTCTGTCCTACTGTTACTCTGATCAGTGTTCTGTCCTACTGTTACTCTGCTCAGTGTTCTGTCCTACTGTTACTCTGATCAGTGTTCTGTCCTACTGTTACTCTGATCAGTGTTCTGTCCTACTGCTGCTCTGATCAGTGTTCTGTCCTACTGTTGCTCTGTCCTACTGTTCCTCTGATCAGTGTTTTGTCCTACTGTTACTCTGATCAGTGTTCAGTCCTAATGTTACTCTGATCAGTGTTCTGTCCTACTGTTACTCTGATCAGTGTTCTGTCCTACTGTTACTCTGTTCAGTGTTCTGTCCTACTGCTGCTCTGATCAGTGTTCTGTCCTACTGTTGCTCTGATCAGTGTTCTGTTCTACTGTTACTCTGATCAGTGTTCTGTAGTACTGTTTCTCTGATCAGTGTTCTGTCCTACTGTTGCTCTGATCAGTGTTCTGTCCTACTGTTACTCTGATCAGTGTTCTGTCCTACTTTTGCTCTGATCAGTGTTCTGTCCTACTGTTACTCTGATCAGTGTTCTGTCCTACTGTTGCTCTGATCAGTGTTCTGTCCTACTGTTACTCTGATCAGTGTTCTGTCCTACTGTTACTCTGATCAGTGTTCTGTCCTAATGTTACTCTGATCAGTGTTCTGTCCTACTGTTACTCTGATCAGTGTTCTGTCCTACTGTTACTCTGATCAGTGTTCTGTCCTAATGTTACTCTGATCACTGTTCTGTCCTACTGTTACTCTGATCAGTGTTCTGTCCTACTGCTGCTCTGATCAGTGTTCTGTCCTACTGTTGCTCTGTCCTACTGTTGCTCTGATCAGTGTTCTGTCCTACTGTTACTCTGATCAGTGTTCTGTCCTACTTTTACTCTGATCAGTGTTCAGTCCTACTGTTACTCTGATCAGTGTTCTGTCCTACTGTTACTCTGATCAGTGTTCTGTCCTACTGTTACTCTGTTCAGTGTTCTGTCCTACTGCTGCTCTGATCAGTGTTCTGTCCTACTGTTTCTCTGATCAGTGTTCTGTCCTACTGTTACTCTGCTCAGTGTTCTGTCCTACTGTTACTCTGATCAGTGTTCTGTCCTACTGTTACTCTGCTCAGTGTTCTGTCCTACTGTTACTCTGATCAGTGTTCTGTCCTACTGTTACTCTGATCAGTGTTCTGTCCTACTGTTGCTCTGATCAGTGTTCTGTCCTACTGTTACTCTGATCAGTGTTCTGTCCTACTGTTACTCTGATCAGTGTTCTGTCCTACTGTTGCTCTGATCAGTGTTCTGTCCTGCTGTTGCTCTGATCAGTGTTCTGTTCTACTGTTACTCTGATCAGTGTTCTGTAGTACTGTTGCTCTGATCAGTGTTCTGTCCTACTGTTGCTCTGATCCGTGTTCTGTCCTACTGTTACTCTGATCAGTGTTCTGTCCTACTGTTGCTCTGATCAGTGTTCTGTCCTACTGTTACTCTGATCAGTGTTCTGTCCTACTGTTGCTCTGATCAGTGTTCTGTCCTACTTTTACTCTGATCAGTGTTCTGTCCTACTGTTGCTCTAATCAGTGTTCTGTCCTATTGTTACTCTGATCAGTGTTCTGTCCTACTGTTGCTCTGATCAGTGTTCTGTCCTACTGTTGCTCTGATCAGTGTTCTGTCCTATTGTTGCTCTGCTCAGTGTTCTGTCCTACTGTTGCTCTGATCAGTGTTCTGTCCTACTGTTACTCTGCTCAGTGTTCTGTCCTACTGTTGCTCTGATCAGTGTTCTGTCCTACTGTTACTCTGATCAGTGTTCTGTCCTACTGTTGCTCTGATCAGTGTTCTGTCCTACTGTTACTTTGCTCAGTGTTCTGTCCTACTGTTACTCTGATCAGTGTTCTGTCCTAATGTTACTCTGATCAGTGTTCTGTCCTATTGTTGCTCTGCTCAGTGTTCTGTCCTACTGTTGCTCTGATCAGTGTTCTGTCCTACTGTTACTCTGATCAGTGTTCTGTCCTGCTTTTGCTCTGATCAGTGTTCTGTCCTACTGTTACTCTGATCAGTGTTCTGTCCTACTGTTGCTCTGATCAGTGTTCTGTCCTACTGTTACTCTGCTCAGTGTTCTGTCCTACTGTTACTCTGATCAGTGTTCTGTCCTAATGGTACTCTGATCAGTGTTCTGTCCTACTGTTACTCTGATCAGTGTTCTGTCCTACTGTTACTATGTTCAGTGTTCTGTCCTACAGTTACTCTGATCAGTGTTCTGTCCTACTGTTGCTCTGATCAGTGTTCTGTCCTACTGTTACTCTGATCAGTGTTCTGTCCTACTGTTACTCTAATCAGTGTTCTGTCCTACTTTTGCTCTGATCAGTGTTCTGTCCTACTGTTACTCTGATCAGTGTTCTGTCCTACTGTTGCTCTGATCAGTGTTCTGTCCTACTGTTACTCTGATCAGTGTTCTGTCCTACTGTTACTCTGATCAGTGTTCTGTCCTAATATTACTCTGATCAGTGTTCTGTCCTACTGTTACTCTGATCAGTGTTCTGTCCTACTGTTACTCTGATCAGTGTTCTGTCCTAATGTTACTCTGATCACTGTTCTGTCCTACTGTTACTCTGATCAGTGTTCTGTCCTACTGCTGCTCTGATCAGTGTTCTGTCCTACTGTTGCTCTGTCCTACTGTTGCTCTGATCAGTGTTCTGTCCTACTGTTACTCTGATCAGTGTTCTGTCCTACTGTTACTCTGATCAGTGTTCAGTCCTACTGTTACTCTGATCAGTGTTCTGTCCTACTGTTACTCTTATCAGTGTTCTGTCCTACTGTTACTCTGTTCAGTGTTCTGTCCTACTGCTGCTCTGATCAGTGTTCTGTCCTACTGTTTCTCTGATCAGTGTTCTGGCCTACTGTTACTCTGCTCAGTGTTCTGTCTTACTGTTACTCTGATCAGTGTTCTGTCCTACTGTTACTCTGCTCAGTGTTCTGTCCTACTGTTACTCTGATCAGTGTTCTGTCCTACTGTTACTCTGATCAGTGTTCTGTCCTACTGTTGCTCTGATCAGTGTTCTGTCCTACTGTTACTCTGATCAGTGTTCTGTCCTACTGTTACTCTGATCAGTGTTCTGTCCTACTGTTGCTCTGATCAGTGTTCTGTCCTACTGTTGCTCTGATCAGTGTTCTGTTCTGCTGTTACTCTGATCAGTGTTCTGTAGTACTGTTGCTCTGATCAGTGTTCTGTCCTACTGTTGCTCTGATCCGTGTTCTGTCCTACTGTTACTCTGATCAGTGTTCTGTCCTACTGTTGCTCTGATCAGTGTTCTGTCCTACTGTTACTCTGATCAGTGTTCTGTCCTACTGTTGCTCTGATCAGTGTTCTGTCCTACTTTTACTCTGATCAGTGTTCTGTCCTACTGTTGCTCTAATAAGTGTTCTGTCCTATTGTTACTCTGATCAGTGTTCTGTCCTACTGTTGCTCTGATCAGTGTTCTGTCCTACTGTTGCTCTGATCAGTGTTCTGTCCTATTGTTGCTCTGCTCAGTGTTCTGTCCTACTGTTGCTCTGATCAGTGTTCTGTCCTACTGTTACTCTGCTCAGTGTTCTGTCCTACTGTTGCTCTGATCAGTGTTCTGTCCTACTGTTACTCTGATCAGTGTTCTGTCCTACTGTTGCTCTGATCAGTGTTCTGTCCTACTGTTACTTTGCTCAGTGTTCTGTCCTACTGTTACTCTGATCAGTGTTCTGTCCTAATTTTACTCTGATCAGTGTTCTGTCCTATTGTTGCTCTGCTCAGTGTTCTGTCCTACTGTTGCTCTGATCAGTGTTCTGTCCTACTGTTACTCTGATCAGTGTTCTGTCCTGCTTTTGCTCTGATCAGTGTTCTGTCCTACTGTTACTCTGATCAGTGTTCTGTCCTACTGTTGCTCTGATCAGTGTTCTGTCCTACTGTTACTCTGCTCAGTGTTCTGTCCTACTGTTACTCTGATCAGTGTTCTGTCCTAATGTTACTCTGATCAGTGTTCTGTCCTACTGTTACTCTGATCAGTGTTCTGTCCTACTGTTACTATGTTCAGTGTTCTGTCCTACAGTTACTCTGATCAGTGTTCTGTCCTACTTTTGCTCTGATCAGTGTTCTGTCCTACTGTTACTCTGATCAGTGTTCTGTCCTACTGCTGCTCTGATCAGTGTTCTGTCCTACTGTTGCTCTGTCCTACTGTTGCTCTGATCAGTGTTCTGTCCTACTGTTACTCTGATCAGTGTTCTGTCCTACTGTTACTCTGATCAGTGTTCTGTCCTACTGTTGCTCTGATCAGTGTTCTGTCCTACTGTTACTCTGATCAGTGTTCTGTTCTACTGTTACTCTTCTCAGTGTTCTGTCCTACTGTTGCTCTGATCAGTGTTCTGTCCTACTGTTACTCTGATCAGTGTTCTGTCCTACTGTTGCTCTGATCAGTGTTCTGTCCTACTGTTACTCTGATCAGTGTTCTGTCCTACTGTTACTCTGATCAGTGTTCTGTCCTACTGTTGCTCTGATCAGTGTTCTGTCCTACTGTTACTCTGATCAGTGTTCTGTCCTACTGTTACTCTGATCAGTGTTCTGTCCTACTGTTACTCTGATCAGTGTTCTGTCCTACTGTTGCTCTGATCAGTGTTCTGTCCTACTGTTACTCTGATCAGTGTTCTGTCCTACTGTTACTCTGATCAGTGTTCTGTCCTACTGTTGCTCTGATCAGTGTTCTGTCCTACTGTTACTCTGATCAGTGTTCTGTCCTACTGTTACTCTGATCAGTGTTCTGTCCTACTGTTACTCTGATCAGTGTTCTGGTCATTTGTGCTGCAATAGGCTTTTCTGCCTTTTATCCTTTCCTTTCGTTTCCCCCACCAATCCCCATCTCCCTGTCTCTGCACCAGGCGAGATAACAGCACTTGCTGTGTGTGTACATGTGGACGTGTGTGTGTGTGTGTGTGTGTGTGTGTGTGTGTGTGTGTGTGTGTGTGTGTGTGTGTGTGTGTGTGTGTGTGTGTGTGTGTGTGTGTGTGTGTGTGTGTGTGTGTGTGTGTGTGTGTGTGTGTGTGTGTGTGTGTGTGTGTGTTTGTGTGTGTGTGTGTGTGCGAGAGAGAGAGCGAGAGAGAGAGCGAGAGAGAGAGAGCGAGAGAGAGAGAGAGAGAGAGAGAGAGAGAGAGAGAGAGAGAGAGAGAGAGAGAGAGAGAGAGAGAGAGAGAGAGAGAGAGAGGGAGAGAGAGAGATTCAGGAAAAGAGAGGGCCCTTAGGAGTGCTTGCATTTCTGCCTGTGTCTGTGTGTCATTGCAGCCTACATAAGACATCTGTGTGCTTGCAAATCAGTGGTCAGTATGTGTGTCTGCCCCCAATGGTGCAATACAATGTGATGGTCATTACTATCCCTCAGATCTAGTGCCACTAGGAAGAATTCAATACAAATGGCTATATGACACCAAAGAGTCATTGTTTTCATTAATTGCAACAACAACAACAACAACAACAACAAATGTAAATGTGTCTATATACAGTGCCTTCGGAAAGTATTCAGACACCTTGACCTTTTCCACATTTTGTTACGTTACAGCCTTATTCTAAAATAGTGGCAGTGTCATGCTGTAGGGATGTTTTCATCGACAGGGACTGGGAGACTAGTCAGGATCGAGAGAAAGCTGAACGGAGCAACGTACAGATGAAAACCTGCTCCAGAGCGCTCAGGACCTCAGACTGGGTCGAAGGTTTACCTATCAACAGGACAATGACCAGAGCTCGGACTTGAACCTGATCAAACATCTCTGGAGAGACCTGAAAATAGCCGTGCAGCGACACTCCCCATCCAACCAGACAGAGCTTGAGAGGATCTGCAAAGCATGGGAGAAACTCACCAAATACAGGTGTACAAAACTTGTAGCGTCATACCCAAGAAGACTTGAGGCTGTAATCACTGCCAAAGGTGCTTCAACAAGGTACTGAGTAAAGGGTCTGAATACTTATGTAAATGTGATATTTCGGTTATTTATTTTTTATACATTTGCACAAATTCTAAAAACCTGTTTTTGCTTTGTCATTATGGGTTATTGTGGGTAGATTGAACTATTTAATCCATTGTAGAATAAGGCTGTAACATAACAAAATGTGGAAAAAGTCAAGGTGTCTGAATACTTTCTGAATGCATAACATGTGAATAGTGGAATGCAATATGTGTAAGTGAGAATTTAAATGAATCTTAAAAGCTATTTACCTTGCTTATATTACGCACAACGAGTGTATCAGAGCTCAGGATAAGACCCATATGCAGACAGCTAGAGTTACAGATGTTTATTGACCCAAACAGGAGGCAGGCAAAAGACAGGTCAAAGGCAGGTATAGGTCCGTAAACGGGTCAGAGTCAGGCAGATACAGAACGGCAGGCAGGCTCAGGGCAGGCAGAATGGTCAGAACCAGGGAACTAGGAAACAGAATTTGGGAAAGCAGGGAGATGGGAAAACACGCTGGTAAGACCTGACAAAACAAGACGAACTGGCAACATACAAACAGAGATCACAGGTATAAATACACTGGGGATAATGAGGAAGATGGGCAACACCTGGAGGTGGGTGGAGACAAGCACAAAGACAGGTGAAACAGATCAGGGTGTGACAGAATGCCTTACTCAACCGTACGGTAAGGATTCAATGGCTGTAGGGATTATTGTAAGGATTCAATGGCTGTAGGGATTATTGTAAGGATTCAATGGCTGTAGGGATTATTTTAAGGATTCAATGGCCGTAGGGATTATTTTAAGGATTCAATGGCTGTAGGGATTATTGTAAGGATTCAGTGGCTGTAGGGATTATTTTAAGGATTCAATGGCTGTAGGCGTTTTTGTAAGGCTTAAATTGTTGCTGGGTGACAGGGAAAATAAACTGATACAAAACTTTTATCTTGCCCTGCTTACAAAAATACCCACTCAGCAAAATGGGGCCCGGTTATCCAAAAGCATTTTAAGGCTAAATTCAATGGATGAGCTCAATGGTTCTAACATTGAGCTCAATGGTTCTAATGATGTTGTGGTCAGCAGTTGTGTGGTTGTGATCAGTAAGTATGTGGGAAGGGAAGCTCAAAATAAAAACATATCTCTATCTCTCCCTCTCTCCCTCTCCTTCTCCCTCTCTCCCTCTCTCCCCCTTTCTCTCCCTCTCCTTCTCCCTCTCCCTCTCTCCCCCTCTCTCTCCCTGCCTCTCACTCTCCCTCTCCCTCCCTGCCTCTCACTCTCTCCCTCTCTTCCTGCCTTTCACTCTCTCCCTCTCTCTCACTCTCTCCCTGACTCTAGTTTTTCCTCCATCTCTCTCCCTGCCTCACTATCTCCCTTTCTCTCTCTCCCTGCCTCTCTCTCTCTGCCTCTCACTCGCTGCTTCCCTCCCTCTCCTTACCTTCCACTCTCTCTACCTCTCTCCTTACCTCTCACTCACTCACTCTCCCTGCCTCCCTCTCTCTCTCTCTCTCTCTCTCTCTCTCTCTCTCTCTCTCTCTCTCTCTCTCTCTCTCTCTCTCTCCCCCTGTCTCCCTGCTTCTCACTCTCTCCCTCTCTCTCTGACTCTAGTTTTTACCTTCCTCTCTCTCTCCCTGCCTCTCACTCTCCCTTTCTCTCTCTCCCTGCCTCTCACTCTCTCCCTCTCTCTCTCTGCTTCCCTCCCTCCCTCTCCTTACCTTTCACTCTCTCTCCCTCTCTTTACCACTCACTCACTCTCTCCCTCTCTCCCTCTCTCTCCCTGCCTCCCTTTCTGTTTCCCTCGCTCTCCCTCGCTCTCTCCCTCTCTTCCCCTTTCCCTCCCTTTCTCTCGCTCTCTCTCGCCCTCTCTCCCTTGACCTGCTTGAAGTTGTCTTTCATTACTGCTACTCTTCTGTATCTGCTATTTACAGTTGATGTCAATTACTTCCCATGGTCCTCCCAATACTTCCCATGGTCTTCCCAATACTTCTCATGGTCCTCCCAATACTTCTCATGGTCTTCCCAATACTTCCCATGGTCCTCCCAATACTTCTCATGGTCTTCCCAATACTTCCCATGGTCCTCCCACTACTTTTCATGGTCCTACCACTACTTCTCATGGTCCTCCCAATACTTCCCATGGTCTTCCCAATACTTCCCATGGTCCTCCCAATACTTCCCATGGTCCTCCCAATACTTCTCATGGTCTTCCCAATACTTCCCATGGTCCTCCCAATACTTCCCATGGTCCTCCCAATACTTATCATGGTCTTCCCAATACTTCTCATGGTCTTCCCAATACTTCTCATGGTCCTCCCAATACTTCTCATGGTCTTCCCAATACTTCCCATGGTCCTCCCAATACTTCTCATGGTCTTCCCAATACTTCCCATGGTCCTCCCAATACTTCTCATGGTCCTCCCAATACTTCTCATGGCCTTCCCAATACTTCCCATGGTCCTCCCAATACTTCCCATGGTCCTCCCAATACTTCTCATGGTCTTCCCAATACTTCTCATGGTCTTCCCAATGCTTCTCATGGTCCTCCCAATACTTATCATGGTCTTCCCAATACTTCCTATGGTCCTCCCAATACTTCCCATGGTCCTCCCAATACTTCTCATGGTCTTCCCAATACTTCTCATGGTCCTCCCAATACTTCTCATGGTCTTCCCAATACTTCTCATGGTCTTCCCAATACTTCTCATGGTCTTCCCAATGCTTGCCAATTTTTATTTGAATACTCTTCCCTGATGAATTCTCCCCATCTTAAACCTCTCCTTCCCACATACTATTTTCCTACTCTCTAAGTCAGATAAGAGGACAATAGCTATCTGTCTGATACCTCATGTGGTAGAAGCCAGTTTGACATGGGAGACTTCCCAACTTCCTCTCTCATGTTTATTTAAATGTTAAAACCTCTTTGGGATATGGGGGCGCTGTTTTCACTTTGTAAAAAATTGTTCCCAAATTAAACTGCCTAGTACTCAATTCTTGCTCGTACAATATGCATATTATTATTACTATTGGATAGAAAACACTCTCAAGTTTCTAAAACCATTTGAATTATATCTGTGAGTAAAACAGAACTCATTTTGCAGCAAACTTCCTGTCCGAAAGTGAAAAATCTGAAATCGAGGCCTCCCTATTCATTTGCTTGAAATCTATGACTATACATGCACTTCATACGCCTTCCACTAGATGTCAATAGGCAGTGAGAGGTGGAATGGGGTGTCTAGCTTTATCTGAGGTCAAAAGAAAGCTCTTGGAATGACATGACCCCAATTTCCTTTGTTCAGGAAGGCGCGGGAAGGAACTCTGGATTGCCTTCTGAAAAGCTTTCGTTTCGTAGACGGCTAATATCTCCGGCTTTGATTTTATTTGATAAATGTGATAATATCATCGTAAAGTATGTTTTTTCAATATAGTTTTATCAGATTATTGAAAGTTTATCGGGAGTTTTGGCGTGTTCCGTTCTCTGCGTTTGGTGACGATGGACAGCTTTGCGCCACTTGGCTAGCTTTGGTTGCTAATTCGACAGACGAAGAGGACATTCTAAATCCAAACAACGATTATTCTGGACAAAGGACCCCTTGTACAAGATTCTGATGGAAGCTCAGCAAAAGTAGGACCCATTTATGATGTTATTTCGTATTTCTGTCGAAAATGTTTAGTATTATTTTCCGCCCAGATTTTGGGCGCTGTCTCGCTATAACGTAAGCTGTATGTCGTACTAAAGTTATTTTTAGAATTCTAACACGGCGATTGCATTAAGAACTAGTGTATCTATCATTTGCTGTACAACATGTATTTTTTAGTAAAGTTTATCATGAGTTATTTGGTCAGAATAGGTGAGTGTCAGAAATATATCCGGAGATTCTGGAAAAAAGTTGCTACGTTTTCACAATGTATAGCCACGGATTTCAGCTCTAAATATGCACATTTTCGAACCAAACATAAGTGTATTGTATAACCTGATGTTATAGGACTGTCATCTGATGAAGCTTGTCAAGGTTAGTGAAAAATTATATATCTTTTGCTGTTTTTTTGCGATCGCTAACTTTTGCTGCTGATAAATGGGTTGTGTTTTTGGCTATTGTGGTAAGCTAATATAATGCTATATTGTGTTTTAGCTGTAAAACACTTAAAAAATCAGAAATATTGGCTGGATTCACAAGATGTTTGTCTTTCATTTGCTGTACACCATGTATTTTTCATAAATGTTTTATGATGAGTATTTAAGTATTTCACGTTGGTCTCTGTAATTACTCTGGCTGCTTCGGTGCTATTTGTGATGGTAGCTGCAATGTAAAACTATGATTTATACCTCAAATATGCACATTTTTCGAACAAAACATAGACTTATTGTATAACATGTTATAAGACTGTCATCTGATCAAGTTGTTTCTTGGTTAGTTAGGTTGGTTCTTGGTTAGTTTGGTTGGTTTTGTGCAAGCTACCTGTGCTGTGAAAGAAATGTCTGTGCTTTTTTGTATTTGGTGGTGAGCTAACATAAATATACGTGGTGTTTTCGCTGTAAAACATTTAACAAATCGGACATGTTGGCTGGATTCACAAGATGTTTATCTTTCATTTGCTGTATTGGACTTGTTAATGTGTGAAAGTTAAATATTTCTTCAAAATATTTTTGGAATTTCGCGCGCTGCCTTTTCAGTGGAATGTGGGCGGAGTTCCGCTAGCGGAACCCCTGTCCTAGACAGGTTTTTAATGTAGGTTATTCATCCTTCTGTTAACCAGCTGAGTTCCAACATATAAAGTAACATCCTATACAATATAATAAAATGTCATGGAAGCCTGCAAGCCCTACCTTTTGTGTTAATAATTGTTTCACATTGCATCTTGCAGTGGACTTGTGGTGCCGTTGATGCTCAACCCATCAAATAGCAATTACCGATAGTTATTGATTGCACTGGGCAACAATGAAATCCCTCATTGATTCCCATGCGCAACAATAAAACCCCTTCCTTGCACAAAAACCTTTCCATTGATCAGAGCAAATGGAGATGTGTTGAGTTACCACAGCAACTGCCATGCCAACTAGGGTGCTGCGCTCAAGCTGTTGGAGAATCTGTGTGTTGGGAAGATTGGTGGGGTGGGTGGGGGGGGGGGGGGTGGAGCCCCATAGACAGCCCAACAGACGAGCAGCCCAAGAGGAGCGTCACCCCCCAGCACTGCTCCTGCATTGATATGAGGGATACATTCACCCAGCTGAAGATCGATTCAACACATTCCAGACAGAACAGGCCCTAACAGACCGACACAACAACACCCCCCCAACCATCCCCGGAGAGCTGAAGAGGGAGAGAGACGTGACTGCACTCTGGACTGTGGTGACAAAACTCTAACAGGAGGGAGAGGAAAAACAGCCCAGCTGGAGAAGGAGGGGAGAGTGCTGAAGGAGGAGGCATGGGCCCTCAGATCCTCAAAAGGTTGTACAGCTGAGCCATTGAGAGCATCTTGACTGGCTTGGTATGGCAATAGCACAGCCCTCAATCGCATGGCGACACAGAGGGTGGTGCGGACAGCCCGGTACATCACTGGGGCCCAGCTCCCTGCCACACAGGACCTCTACATCAGACGGTGTGAAAGGAAGGCCTGGATAATCGTTAAAGGCTCCAGCCACCCAAGCCATAGATTGTTCTCTCTTCTTCCACATGGTAAGCAGTACCAGTGAATCAAGTCTGACTCCAACAGGCTCCTGAACAGCTTCCATCCCTAAACCATAAGACTGCTAAATAGCCAACAAAATGGGTTGGCCCTTGTATTTTATTTTTGCACTGTTTTTATGCACACTCACAGGGCCCTACACACTCATGCACACTGACGTTCCCCGTCAGGTCACCCATGATACAAGTCAGTATTCGATGTCCATCCATGTCTGAGGCCGTTGGGAGATGATGCGGAAACCGCCCACTAGGGGCAACAGTGAGCGCTGTTACCTTCAAGTAGGTTTTTGGCTTTGCTAGGGTGTTGTGGACGGGGATTCCAAAGGTTGCAAATCCAGTGATAGAAAGTTGTTTTTGAGATTTTTGTTCTCAGCCTATCCCAAACCTTTACCCTTACCTTAACCATTCTGAGTTAATGCCTAACATTAAGATTTCTGAGTTAATGTCTAAACTTAACCCTAACCTTAAACATTTGGAGTTAATGTCTAAACTTAACGTAAACACTTTGAAATTTGCAACAACTTTAAAATTTTACCTTTGAGAAACATAGATGAACATCTCATTCTGATGGGAAACTGTGAGAAACATGGGCGAATGTCTAATTATGACGGGAGAATGTGAGAAACATGGATCAATGTTTGATCAAATGTTATTTTTCACATGCGCCAAATACAACAGGCCCTTACAGTGAAATGCTTACTTACAAGCCCTTAAAAAAAAAAAGTTTTAAGTAAAAAATAGATAAGTAACATTTTTTAAAATAGTAAATAAAAGTAACAAATAATTAAACAGCAGCAGTAAAATAACAAGCAAAGTTACATACAGGGGGTACCGGTACAGAGTCAATGTGCGGGAGCACGGGTTAGTTGAGGTAATTGAGGTAATACAGTTGAAGTCGGAAGTTTACATACACTTAGCTTGTCATTAAAACTAGTTTTCAACAACTCCACAAATTTCTTGTCAACAAACTATAGTTCTGGCAAGTCGGTTAGGATTTCTACTTTGTGCATGACACAAGTCATTTTTCCAACAATTGTTTACAGATTATTTGACTTATAATTCACTGTTTCACAATTCCACAGGGTCAGAAGTTTACATACACTAAGTTGACTGTGCTTTTAAACAGCTTGAAACATTCCAGAAAATTATGTAATGGTTTTAGAAGCTTCTGATAGGTTAATTGACATAATTTGAGTCAATTGGAGGTGTAACTGTTGATGTATTTTAAGGCGTACCTTCAAACTCTGTGCCTCTTTGCTTGACATCATGGGAAAATCAAAATAAATCAGCCAAGACCTCAGAAAAAAATTGTAGACCTCCACAAATCTGGTTCATCCTTGGGAGCAATTTCCAAACGCCTGAAGGTACCACGTTCATCTGTACAAACAATAGTAAGCAAGTATAAACACTATGGGACCACGCAGCCGTCATACCGCTCAGGAAGGAGACGTGTTCTGTCTCCTAGAGATGAACGTACTTTGGTGCGAAAAGTGCAAATCAATCCCAGAACAACAGCAAACGACCTTGTGAAGATGCTGGAGGAAACAGGTACAAAAGTATCTACTGTATATCCACAGTAAAACGAGTCCTATATCAACATCAAATCAAATCAAATTTATTTATATAGTCCTTCTTACATCAGCTGATACCTCAAAGTGCTGTACAGAAACCCAGCCCAAAACCCCAAACAGCAAGCAATGCAGGTGTAGAAGCACGGTGGCTAGGAAAAACTCCCTAGAAAGGCCAAAACCTAGGAAAAAACCTAGAGAGTAACCAGGCTATGAGGGGTGGCCAGTCCTCTTCTGGCTGTGCCGGGTGGAGATTATAACAGAACATGGCCAAGATGTTCAAATGTTCATAAATGACCAGCATGGTCAAATAATAATAATCACAGTAATTGTCGAGGGTGCAGCAAGTCAGCACCTCAGGAGTAAATGTCAGTTGGCTTTTCATAGCCGATCATTAAGAGTATCTCTACCGCTCCTGCGGTCTCTAGAGAGTTGAAAACAGCAGGTCTGGGACAGGTAGCACGTCTGGTGAACAAGTCAGGGTTCCATAGCCGCAGGCAGAACAGTTGAAACTGGAGCAGCAGCACGGCCAGGTGGACTGGGGACAGCAAGGAGTCATCATGGGTGTCCTGACTCTCTGAGGTCATTAAAGATCCCATGGCACTTATCGTAAGAGTAGGGGTGTTAACCCCGGTGTCCTGGCTAAATTCCCAATCTGGCCCTCAAACCATCATGGTCACCTAATAATCCCCACTTTACAATTGGCTCATTCATCCCCCTCCTCTCCCCTGTAACTATTCCCCAGGTCGTTGCTGCAAATGAGAACGTGTTCTCAGTCAACTTACCTGGTAAAATAACGGTAAAATAAAAAATAAATAAAATAAAAAATGCCAGGTAGTCCTGAGGCATGGTCCTAGGGCTCAGGTCCTCCGAGAGAGAGAAAGAAAGAAAGAAAGAAAGAAAGAGAGAAAGAGAGAATTAGACAGAGCATACTTAAATTCACACAGGACACCGGATAAGACAGGAGAAGTACTCCAGATATAACAAACTGACCCTAGCCCCCCGACACATAAACTAATGCAGCATAAATACTTGTTTACCTTTACCATAACCTGAAAGCCCTCTCAGCAAGGAAGAAGCCACTGCTCCAAAACGCCATAACAAAGTCAGACTACGGTTTGCAACTGCAGATGGGGACAAAGATCGTACAAAAATAGAACTCTTTGGCCATAATGACCATTGTTATGTTTGGAGGAAAAAGGGGGAGGCTTGCAAGCCAAAGAACACCATCTCAATCATGAAGCACGGGGGTGGCAGCATCATGTTGTGGGGGTGCTTTGCTGCAGGAGGGACTGGTGCACTTCACAAAATAGATGGCATCATGAGGATGGAAAATTATGTGGATATATTGAAGCAACATCTCAAGACATCAGTCAGGACGTTAAAGCTTGGTTGCAAATGGGTCTTCCAACTGGACAACGACCTCAAGCATACTTCCAAAGTTGTGGAAAAATGGCTTAAGGACAACAAAGTCAAGGTATTGGAGTGGCCATCACAAAGCTCTGACCTCAATCCCATAGAAACTTTGTGGGCAGAACTGAAAAAGCGTGTGCGAGCAAGGAGGCCTACAAACCTGACTCAGTTACACCAGCTCTGTCAGCAGGAATGGGCCAAAATTCACCCAACTTATTTTGGGAAGATTGTGGAAGGCTACCCGAAACGTTTGACCCAAGTTAAACAATTTAAAGGCAATGCTACCAAATACAAATTGAGTGTATGTAAACGTTTGACCCACTGGGAATGTGATGAAAGAAATAAAAGCTTAAATAAATAATTCTCTCTACTATTATTCTGACATTTCACATTCTTAAAATAAAGTGGTGATCCTAACTCACCTAAAACAGGGAATTTTTACTAGGATTAAATGTCAGGAATTGTGAAAAACTGGGTTTAAATGTATTTGGTTAAGGTGTATGTAAACTTCCGGCTTCAACTGTACATGTAGGTAGAGTTAAAGTGACTATTCATAGATTATAAACAGAGAGTAGCAGCAGCGTAAAAGAGGGGTCTGGGTAGCCATTTCATTAGCTGTTCAGTAGTCTTTTGGCTTGGGGGTAGAAGCTGTTTTAGGGATAGCCCCTTTATTTCAATTTTTCGCCTAAATGACATACCCAAATCTAACTCCCTGTAGCTCAGGCCCTGACGCAAGCATATGCATATTCTTGGTACCATTTGAAAGGAAACACTTTGAAGTTTGGGGAAATGTGAATTGAATGTAGTAGAATATAACACAATAGATATGGTAGAAGAATATAAAAAATGTAAAAATTAAAAAAAATTCTACCACCATCTTTCAAATGCAACAGAAAGGTTCCACTTCCAGCCATTACTCTGGTTGTAAAGCCGATGGTGTCCACAAGATGGCAGCAGTGTGTGTGCAAATAACTTGAAGTTTGAGCGAGCTACATGACATTTAGTGTGAAGTCACCAGGTACATTTGGGGAAATCGTGAAGGAGCCATTTGCATTCATATTACATTTTTTGCAAGAATATTGTCAAATCTGTATACTTGGACTTTGATTGAGCTTTTCCAGTATTAGTAGCCATATTATAAGTTCAACATTTGCAAAACAAACAGTTTTCAAAACTTCATAACACTGAATATTCTTATACTTTTTGTCCAAAAGGAAAAGGCATGCTGTCGCAAAAGGTTAGCGTCTACATTTTGCGACCGAAACAGGGTTTCTGGATTCTCCCGTAAAGCCAAGCTCATTGGCTATCTAGCTAGCTTTGTTTGACCACGATTGGTGCTTTATTGATGAAGATATAGTTGATCAAATGAAGACCAGCAGCGTCATCGGCGTGCCAGGAAGGCGTCGCTCTCGGACCAAATTTGGTGTCCTATAAGATATGCGACAGCCCTAATGATGTAGTGAAGTCTGGTTACATTCTAGGATCTCTGAGGAATACATACGAACGTGAATTGACCGGTTGAAACAACGTTTAGGGTTAGATTTTCACAGATTCCTTTCTTTGCAAATTGAACGAGTGGAAATACAGCATCGATAGCGCATGCTACATGGACCTTTTTAGGATATGAAAAATAATTTTATCTAACAAAAGGACACATCATGTTATTTCTGGGACCCTTTGGATGATAAATCAGAGCAAGATTTCAGTAAGTACACATTTCACCTTCAGAGGTGAATTTATCAAACCTATCTCATTGAAAAAAGTGTTTTGTTGTTAGGAGCTCTCCTCAAACAATAGCATGGCATTTTTTTTTGCAGTAATAGCTACTCTAAATTGGACAGTGCAGTTATATTAACAAGAATTTTAGCTTTCAGTCGATATAAGACACTTATTGGTACCGACATTTACTGTTTCTCTAAAATCTGTGATGTTGACTTAAGACGCTGCATGATTTAGAACTGTCCCGTTAACGGGACGCCTATCCCTAAAAGAAGCCTTTTGGACCTCGACTTGGCGCTCCGGTACCGCTTGTCATGCGAGAGCAGAGAGAACAGTATGACTAGGGTGGCTGGAGTATTTGACAATTTTTAAGGCCTTCCTCTGACACTGCCTGATTTAGAGGTCTTGGATGGCAGGAAGCTTGGCCCCAGTGATGTACGGGGCCATACATATCACCCTCTGTAGTGCCTTGCAGTCGGAGGTCGAGCAGTTGCCATACGAGGGAGTGATGCAACCAGTCAGGATGCTCTCGATGGTGCAGCTGTAGAACCTTTTGAGGATCTGAGGACCCATGCCAAATCTTTTCAGTCTCCTAAGGGGGATAGGCTTTGTCGTGCCCTCTTCACAACTGTCTTGGTGTGTTTGGACCATGAAAGTTTGTTGGTGATGTGGACACCAAGGAACTTGAAGCTCTCAACCTGCTCCACTACATTCTCGTTGATGAGAATGGGGGCGTGCTCGGTCCTCTTTTTCCTGTAGTCCACAATCATCTCCTTTGTCTTGATCACGTAGAGGGAGAGGTTGTTGTCCTGGCACAGCACGGCCAGGTCTCTGACCTTCTCCCTATAGGCTGTCTCATCGTTGTCGATGATCAGGCCTACTACTGTTGTGTCATCGGCAAACTTGATGATGGTGTTGGAGTCGTGCCTGGCCATGCAGCCGTGAGTGAACAGTGAGTACAGAAGGGGACTGAGTATGCACCCCTGAGGGGCCCCAGTGTTGAGGATCAGCGTGGCGGATGTATTGTTACCTACCCTTACCACCTGGGGGCGGCCCGTCAGGAAGTCCAGGATCCAGTTGCAGAGCCACGTGTTTAGTCCCAGGGTCCTTAGCTTATTGATGTGTTTTGAGGGCACTATGGTGTTGAACGCTGAGCTGTAGTCAATAAATAGCATTCTCACATTGGTGTTCCTTTCGTCCAGGTGGGAAAGGGCAGGGTTGAGTGCAATAGAGATTGCATCATCTGTGGATCTGTTGGGGAGGTATGCAAATTGGAGTGGGTCTAGGGTTTCTGGGATAATGGTGTTGTGAGCCATGACCAGCCTTTCAAAGCACTTCATGGCTACAGATGTAAGTGCTACGGGTCAGTAGTCATTTAGGCAGGTTAACTCAGTGTTCTTGGGCATAGGGACTATGGTGGTCTGCTTGAAACATGTTGGTATTACAGACTCAGTCTGGGACAGGTTGAAAATGTCAGTGAAGACACTTGCCAGTTGGAGTACATGCCCTGGTAATCCGTCTGGCCCTGTGGCCTTGTGAATGTTGACCTGTTTAAAGGTCTTACTAACATCGGCTATGGAGAACATGATCACACAGTTGTCTGGAACAGCTGATGCACTCATGCATGTTTCAGTGTTACTTTCCTCAATGCGAGCATAGAAGTAATTTTATCTTGTCTGGTATGCTCGTGTCACTGGGCAGCTAGCAGCTGTGCTTCCCGTTGCCATGAGAAAAGGGCAACCAGTGGTGAACAAACAAAACTGTAAATACCACTAATATTTACCTGTTCATTTATTTTCCCCTACTATTTGTATTACAACTATTTGGACATTGCTAAAAGACTGTACATAGCTGATAATATAACACTTGAAATGTCTTCATATTTTTGAAACCTTTGTTATTGCAATGTTTACTGTTAATTTCTAATAGTTTTTTGTTGATGTTATTTTGTGTCTTCTCACTTTTGTTAACTGTTTATTTCACTTGCTTTGGCAAAGTAAACACATGTTTCCCATGCCAATAAAGCCCTATTGAATTGAGAAAGAGAGGGGGGGGGGGTCATTAGGCATCGTACTAGTCATCGCATAGAGACTCGATTCCCCCCTCAAGAATGCAACAATTGTCTGGTAATTAACTTTAAGCTATCCTATAGGGGACTATTGTCTGGGTTCTCTGATTTACAGTGGACTAACATAACAATTCTGGTGGACACTGTTGGGTCATATATGTTTTAGTGTTTTAAGGAGAAAGAATGACATATTAGCTATGCGCATCAAACCCCAGGAGATTACTTGTTATCTATTGCAAGACAATCTGATGCATCTGGACTGGTAGCTTATATGTTCTGAATCTGATGCAACTACGCTTGACACTAAATGATCAGCTCTTGTATTTTTCAGCCAACACAACACAGTGAACAGCCCATTTTGTTTGTTTGGTGTCTGATTCTCTGTATGGGCTGGCCCCAGCCAACCCCCAGCCAGCCCCCAGCCAGCCAGCCGCCAGCCAGCCAGCCGCCAGCCAGCCAGCAGCCAGCCAGCAGCCAGCAGCCAGCCAGCAGCCAGCCAGCAGCCAGCCAGCCAGCAGCCAGCCAGCAGCCAGCCAGCCGCCAGCCAGCCGCCAGGCCCCAGCCAGCCGCCAGCCAGCCAGCCGCCAGCCAGCCGCCAGCCGCCAGCCAGCCGCAGGCCAGCCCCCAGCCAACCCCCAGCCAGCCGCCAGCCAGCCAGCCGCCAGCCAGCCAGCCGCCAGCCAGCCAGCCCCCAGCCAACCGCCAGCCAGCCAGCAGCCAGCCAGTCACCACAGCACGTAAAGCCGCTTTTTGTCCCATCCTTTGATGGGATCTTTTGTGGTGGTGGGGATGGATGAAGCAGGCAGTAGACAGGGCTATCCTCACAGCAAAGAGCTGCATTACAGCAACAGATAAGGTTACTGGGGGAATGGAATCCATATGATTGTTGATAGGTGTAGATTGTTGGAATGACTTAACCAAAGGAACACTGCAGACTGAATAAGTGCTTTTAGTGCTTTACAACAGCGGTGGGTAAAAATGATCTGATTTTATATAGTAAGGCTTTGGATGGTCTTTGAAGTCTTTTACCAATAACTCTCCGGCGTAATCCTTCAATTTGACACATTTTGAACATTTTCCCTCCAAAGCAAGTGCATTCTCCTATTTGTGAGTCAGTCTTGGGTAAAAATCATTTGAAGTCTGTGTCTGTCCAAGTCCGCGCAGATGTTTCCACGGGAGTTGGGTTCTTACAGGCAAAATGTTTTTTGTGTATCCATTTATTTTTAAATGTAACCTTTATTTAACTAGGCAAGTCAGTTAAGAACAAATGATTATTTTACAAAGACGGCCAAACCCTCCCCTAACCCGTACGACGCTGGGCCAATTGTGCGCCGCCCAATAGGCCAACCCTACTCCTGAAAAGCTACAGTATGCAGGCTTTTGTTCCATCCCTGCAGTAAAACGCCTGATTCAGCAAATCAAGGTCCTAACGAGCAGCTAATTACTAGAAGTGGGTGTTTTAGAGTTGGGGTGGAACAAAAATGTGCACACCATACAACTCTGCAGGAGACCCTGTTAAGATTGTGCTACAAATCTCCAGTAGGTGGCGATTTCCTCCACTAAATGGAGTGTCTTGCTTGATTGATGGTCACTGCAACACAGTATTGCATTAGAGCCACGAGGAGAATCCAACCCTGTAGGAGCCTTTAATATAAGAACCAGTGTAACCTCATTGTGTCTTATGATGCACATCATGTCTGAAAATAATGAAGCTTAGTTAAACAAGTATTTATTTTCCTTATTTCCAATATTGAAATTATTTAATGATGCAGGTCAGAATTGAACTGGAGTAAATATATTTAATTGATTTAATTGTATCACGAGTTATCTTTTTTTGTTGAGTTTACACATATATATGTAAAACATACAACCATTTCTCATTAGCTGACTTTTAAGAGAATTTACATGTAAATGTTTAATTACTAATATGACTTTAACATCATATTATCAACATTGATGAATCATTATTACACCAATAATTTGAGATGCTTAATTCCGCCCCCTCCAAATATATTTGTGTTGATCGTTGAGAGAAACATGTAGTCCTACTTATTAAAGTGATAGTTCACTCAAAAACTATTAAACTAACAGTTAACAGTGGGCCAATGAACAAAATATTAAAATACCGTTTTTGAGTGCACTATCCCTTTCCACATGTAGGCCTATGACCTAAGTGACCTATTTATGCTACTGGACACACATAGTATGGTCTAGTCCAGTTATCAATTCATCAATCACTGAAATCAGAGTCACAAAGTGTCACACCATAAACAATAGCACTGGTAGTCCGAAAGTGGGCGCTGGAATAAGAGAGCAATGGTCATATTAAAGCGGCAATCAGAAGTTGAAACAATAACAAAGTGTCTTCCCTGCCCCTGTTTCAGTAAAAAGCCGAGGGATGGGGCAGGACAAATAAAACCACTCTCAAATTCAAAGACAGAGCTATGGATAATGCAAGGACTGACTATCCACGATATCAATATGATAGTTTTAACCATGTTTTGAGGCTATATAGTGTTTGTTTACATTTACTTTGTTTACAAGCTTATATTTTGGGTTCTGATGGGGCATGACAGTTGTTATATTCTTCAAGAATCAATGGGTACAAAGCATGACATTAAAAGTCCAAAAATGGGTGTAGCAACTGCAGATTGCCCCTTTTAAGAGACTTTAGTTTCAATAATATGTAATTGCAATGAAAGTAGTTGAAAGCCATCACAGAAACCACTTAAACCCTTGCACCTGGCAGATCACCAGTGGTCCATGGAAGTTGATGGAACAACGTTTGGGAACCTCTTGTCTGGAGGTAACACTGTCTTTGTACAAAGTGCCATTTATTTTACCCCAGCAACAATTTGACTGTATTTATGGTTCCCCATGATTGTTAGCTTAGAGAGAGAAAGAAAATGTCAATGTCCTCTGAAGCAACTCATTTGCAAGTATGGATATGATAATCTGTTAACAGTGCAGGTTGACTAAGGCCACATGGTAATGTAGTTCTGGCTTAACGCGGCAGGTAGTCTAGTGGTTAGAGCATTGGACTAGTAACTGAAAGGTTGCAAGATCGAATCCAAGAGCTGACAAGGTAAAAATCTGTCGTTCTGACCCTGAACAAGTCAGTTAACCCATTGTTCCTAGGCCGTCATTGAAAATAAGAATTTGTTCTTAACTGACTTGCCTAGTTAAATAAAGGTAAATATATATATATATATATATATATATATATATATATATATATATATATATATATATATATATATATATAATGCAATATAAAATCAAACTTTATTTTAAAGTACATTTCACACTATGGGACAAAGTTAAAAAAAAATGAATAGCTCTCTCAATGACGGTACCATTCCAAACTTTGATGATAGGGCCTAGACAACTTTAAATGCTGTAGTGTAGGCTAATAGGTGAGTAGTCTAGGATACAGTGCATTCGGAAACTATTCAGACCCATCCCCTTTTCCACATTTTGTTAAGTTACAGCCTTATTCTAAAATGGATTAAATAAAACATATTCCTCATCAATCTACACAACAATAACCCATAGTGACAAAGCGAAAACAGGTTTAGAATTTTCTGCAAATGTATAAAAAAATTGATATATATACCTTATTTACATAAGTATTCAGACTCAAACTTGAGCTCAGCTGCATCCTGTTTACATTGATCATCCTTGAGATGTTTCTACAACTTGATTGGTGTCCACCTGTGGTAAATTCAATTGATTGGACATGATTTGGAAAGGCACACACCTGTCTATATAAGGTCCCACAGTTGACAGTGCATGTCAGAGCAAAAACCAAGCCACGAGGTTGAAGGAATTGTCCGTAGAGCTCCAAGACAGGACCACCAAGACTCTTCTTAGAGCTGGCCTCCTGGCCAAACTGAGCAATAGGGGGAGAAGGGCCTTGGTCAGGAAGGTGACCAAGAACCAGATGGTCACTCTGAAAGAGCTCCAGAGTTCCTCTGTGGAGTTGGGAGAACCTTCCAGTAGGACAACCATATCTGCAACACTCCACCAATCAGGCCTTTATGGTAGAGTGGCAGACGGAAGCCACTCCTCAGTAAAAGGAACATGACAGCCCGCTTTGAATTTGACTAAAGGCACCTAAAGGAATCTCAGGCCATGAGAAACAAGATTCTCTGGTCTGTTGAAACCAAGATTGAACTCTTGGGCCTGAATGCTAAGCGTCACATCTGGAGGAAACCTGGCACCATCCCTATGGTGAAGCATGGTGGTGGCAGAATCATGCTGTGGGGATGTTTTTCAGCTGCAGGGACTGGGAGACTAGTCAAGATCGAAGAAAATATGAATGGAGCAAAGTATAGAGAGATCCTTGATGAAAACCTGTCTTAGAGCACTCAGGACCTCCGACTGGAGTGAAGGTTCGCCTTCCAACATGACAATGACCCTAAGCACACAGCCAAGACAACACCCCTGGACTTGAACCCGATCGAACATCTCTGGAGAGACCTGAAAATAGCTGTGCAGCGACGCTCCCCATACAACCTGACAGAGCTTGAGAGCTTGAGAGCTTGAGGATCTACAGAGAAGAATGGGAGAAATTCCCCAAATACAGGTGTGCCAAGCTTGTAGTGTCATACCCAAGAAGACTAGGCTGTAATCGCTGCCAAGAGTGCTTCAACAAAGTACTGAGTAAAGGATCTGAATACTTATGTAGACGTGACATTTCTAAAAAACAGTTTTTTTCTTTGTCATTATGGGGTATTGTGTTGTAGATTGATGAGGGGAAAAAACGATTTAATCCATTTTAGAATAAGGCTGTAATGTAACAAAATGTGGAAAAAGTCAAGGGGTCTAAACATATCCGAATGCGCTGTACATAATAGGTTGCATAAGGTAGCCAATGTTTAACATTTTTCATGTTTAACAGTTTATCTACTAAATAATAAATTAATTGATGTGCGAGAATTATAGTCGAGCTATATCGATTCTATGCCTTCACGGTATTTTCTTATTTTCTATCCATGTGGGGGCGTATCTCCTCACCTCAGTCGAACGCGCTGCGAACAAACGATTCAACATTGCGGCGTATGAGCTCAAACTCGGAACAAAAGACATCCTCATAAAACAGGGAATGGTGGGAGAAGCGTTGTGAAATGTATAGAAGTTATTTTGAACGCATTAGCAAAAGCGAATAATTATTTGGGCCATTGGTTTAAAGGATTGTGTCTTGTGTGTTGCCAAATCTGCGGGACGCGCGTTGCTCCCCATCAAAGCCAACTACAGGGGAGGGACATAGCCGATTTCTCGACTTCACCGCTCTGACTGAAGGGGAGGGTTCCGTAGACCGAAATTGATGGTTGTAGGCTACTGAGAAAGACTAGCTACTCCTGTTGATAAAGGCAAATTCCACCTTTCAGTCGAATACAGCTGAGTTGGTGAAACATGGAGTAAGTAGCCTTTTGACTTTAACTGCATGTATTGCATAGGCTATGTTACGCACTCACGCACAGATCATTTCGGGCGTGCTCAATTTGAACGCTTTCACCCTTTTTGCCACACCTGCAAATTGAAGACAAATATGTACTCTAGCTAATTGCACTGTCGGCCTTTTTGGGGAGTGCACTGTGGGATTTATTTTTTGGAAACAATGAAGAAAGGATGGTATTAGGCTGTGTGAATAGTTTGATTATAAATTCGAACATCAATAAGCAGACAAAATGTAATAGAATGGTATTCACAATGACTGTTTTTATTTGTCGGATTTTTTGAAATAGCCTCCCTGTGTGCCTGTCCTTTGAAAGACATTGGACCTATATCTAGGCTAGGGCAAAGCCGCATGGTCAATCGGCAGTCTATGTAAGGGATATCATCTAGCAACAGCTGGGGAGTCAGGGGAAATACAACATTTGGCCTAAATAACCACTCGATAATATGTCCCAATGTGTATCTACCGTGGATTTGAATGGGCAACCAAAAATACTGTGGGTAATTGTCTATCGATTTAGGCTCACAGTGATGTTTGTATTTTTCGGGGATCAATATGGGGAATGTGTAATGCATGTTCCTGAATAATAGCGCGCTGTATAGTATATGGGGTTCCTGAATGGAGTAGTGTTACGCTGTGCATGCCGCGCTTTATGGAAATAGCAGGGAGCGCTAGATTACGGTACCAGAGGGCCGTGCCTGCTCTAATTGTGTGAGCGGTGGGCGTGCATGTGTAGGAGCTAGGGCAAGCGTTCATTTTCTCCCGGGTGGGCGTGCATGTGTAGGAGCTAGGGCAGGCGTTCATTTTCTCCCGTGTTGACAGAAATGGGCTGTTCCAATATGGCTGAGTGAGCTGATGCGGTTGCTTTAGTGTAGGTTACCTAGACAGATGTTCTAGGAAACATGACTGGTGTTTTATCCCTATGTCATTATGGCTGACTACTTATCAGTGACATACAAAAGATAAAGGGATACATGAAAGTACAATAGGATCCCATGACCATGAGAATGTTACATTGTTGCAGGCCTAGGAAGCCACAAATATTACAATGTTACAATGACTTTGTTTGAATGGTGCACATTTGCCATAGCCTACATTGCTTCAATCTGACTCCAGCTAGGAAAAACCCTTCATTTAACCTGACATACGCAACATCCTCAAGAACACTAGTTTATACGCCACCAATTTTGAACATCAAATATGTGATGATTAAACACAGTAGGTACATTGTCATATTGATAAATATTGTGTCTTCCTTCCACTTGTAGTGTAATTAGGAGGTTCCAGGAGGTTTAGGTTCAGTGTTCAGAATAGTGAAGGTGCCAGCAGTACACAGTAGGGTACAGGTGTGTGATTTGAAGTTCAAATAATGCAGTAGGCTCCGATGAGAGAGGACTTGAGTAAAGCTGTGTTATAAGAGAATATAGTACAACACACACATACCAGACAGAGCTCATGTTTGATATCCATAAGACTTTGATGGAGCCATTGACTTGAGGAACAGCTGTGGAAAACACGTAGCAAGAAAATCTTGAATGCATTTGAGTAGATTATTTTCTCTTTTAATTACTTATTTCCAATTATTCGACATCTGGTCAATATTTTGTTTACCAGACCATTGATAGCCTTACAAATCTGAACACCACAAATCCTTCTTAATTTCCCTCCCTTGTTGGCTGCTGACAAAGACAGAGACACAGAGATACAGTGGTATTCTGGCCATTTCTCAGACCGTCTTCCCATTGCTAATGGCCATTCGATATGGGCTGGACCTATCACCATCGGGATTCCATGGAGCAACTGTTTGGAGAGCAGAGGCCGAGATAGTCCTCTCATTTCATCCAGCCTCTGCTTCTGCCTCAGCCTTCAGCCTCTCCCTCTCTCACATAACAGTCATTAAGTCTGATCTGCTCCCTGCCATCTCTCTACTCCTCCTTCTTCATCCTCCCCTTCCTCTATTCTCTGCATGGGTCCTCCTTCACATTTCTCAACAACCATTGGGTTTATTTCAATCTTAATAACATATGATTAGATACAGTATAGTACAACTCTTACAGTATTATACAATAAATATTCCGTCAGTTTCTTTTCCGCAATGAGTCTGGATCTGAGTACCTTCCCAACGATTTCTAAAATGGTAACACATTCAAACAGTTCTGATTGGTCATAGAAACTGATGGTTTGGGCCAGAGCCAGAACACACGTGGGCAAAGCAGCGTTTTAAATATTCATCATTGGCTTTGATACTCTGATTGGTTAGAGATGATCCAATTGCTTATGAAAGTTTTGTACAACACCCCTTATTTTGATGTCACCACAAACGACTTCAACGATGGCAGTTTCAGACTGAAGTATGTAGTGAACAAAGAGCAGCGGAATAATTCAGTTTGAGTCATCAGGCAACTGTGCAACTGCCACTCTGTACTTTTGCCTCTAAAAACAGAGATAGGCTGTGACTACAAACGAGGCGTTGAAATATTTATATAATTTATATCTACACTCAATTATTCAACAAAAGTCCAGTTATTGGTTGTTTCTTGTTTGTCTCCACCATAAAGGCCATCATCCAGCTTTTAAAGGGATGGCTCTGTTTTGTTCATGACTTAAAAAAGCTGAACCATCCCTTTTAAGAGCTTTGATTTACTCTAGTTTACACAAACATTATGCTCAGTAACAGTATGTCAATAATGGGATTTACTTTCACGTTTGGTGCATAAGCAAAAATATCTCCTAAATTCATGCCTTTGTCTGAACTATTTAATTGATCAATTTAACTTTGAGATCTTTGAGACCACATTTCATGCATGACTTCCAGCCCTGAGACAAGTGCTATGATCTTGAATTGTTTGAACAGTATTATATGAACAGTATCTTTCTCATTGTACTCTTGCACAGAGAAAGAACTGTGTTATCTGAGTGTTAAAGGACAAAAGAGGTGAATTAAGTGTATTTTGCCTGGACACTAAAAACAGTTAGCCCAGTATGACAGTCTGCCATGACCATTGACCTGTTTTGAAGAAGCCCTTTTGTCACTCATACTTTCTGCTAATTCATGTCACAAGGTCATGCCATGTCCTACTTTGACCTTTGTTAGGATCAATCCTGAGTGTCCTCTGTACGGTGCTTTGTGATTGGCTCATGATAGCCTTAGAGCCTCAATGGTTTTCCAATCAGCTATTCGTTGATAACCAAACAATTTATCCTCTCAAATCTGCTATACTCCCTCTCCCAGTCACAGCTACTTTGTCCCAGGGTATAGCGGACTTTCAGTGCACCACCACTGTGTGTCATAACATAATTGGAGAATATTTACAGCGCAGGACTTCTATTGGTACTTGTGCAGGCAAGGTCACATTGCTTCTTAGCGTCTCATACCCCCCTGAATGATGACTAGATAGTGGGCCATGCCGCTATCATAAGGTCTCAGCACTGGACTTAAGCACTGGACTGTAAGGCCTCAGCACTGGACTTAAGTCGTAGATATATAGTTTCTATTCGTTTTCTCGTCGCACGGTCAACTGAGCAGACTGAATATGGCCATGTAATGTCCTTTGTCATCTCGTTTTAACCACCATTTAATTAAATCCTAACGAAATGTTGGGACAGACTCCTGGGTGTGTTTAGCATAAGATGAACACAATGATACAGATACAATGGTAGAAGTGATTTAAAGGTCTATTCACTTGTAGCCCTGGTTGTTTAGTAAATGGGAACTAAAGTCAGCTTGCATTCCTCCTAAATAAGACATTCTCTGAGGGGCAAGAAGCGGCAAAGCTGTCATATTACTGTTCCTCTGGGTTACTAAGGAGGAGCAATATTCATGAAAAGAGAAGTTTGTCTTATTAAGAAGTTGGCCGTTACACCCGTGGCCATGGGAATGTACAAAGCACAATGATGCACAATAGCCTTAATTAGTTTAATCCGCGTTTTAAGGAATGAAAAGGAAATACATGATTGTGTTATTTGTGCAAAATTTCCATATAGATTCAGTAAATGTTGTATATCTACAGTATCTTAATGTGAAGTCATTGTCTGTTAAGAGTTTATAGCCTAATTAATATGTTTACACAAAGACACATTTTGTGTCAATTCCCAAATCATATGAATGTTATATAATGATCCTTTCATTGTTTTGCCAGATTATTATAGACTACAATATTCCTAGTTAATTTGTAAAATAAATAATGTTACTTTTAGATTTGTGCCCTTATTGTTGCTATATCTGTCCATTTAGTATCTACTGTATCATACATGTTAGAATATTACATTTTTGTTATATATATACTGAACAAAAATATAAACGCAGCATGCAACAATTTTAAAGATTTTACTGAGTTAAGGTTCAGATGAGAAAATCTGTCAATTTTTGCATATGGAACATTTCTGGGATCTTTTATTTCAGATCATGAAACATGGGATGATGCGTTTATATTTTTGGTCAGTATAAATTTACATTTTAGTCATTTAGCAGACGCTCCTTTACAGAGCGACTTACAGGAGCAATATTCATTCACATGACATTCATATGCATTGTCATACTCAGAGGGCTGTTTCTGACAATACAGTGGTGGTTTTCTTTGTGTTTTTCACTCATGTATGTGGCTGCGAATTGACTTTTATTTTTGACTCTAATGGCTCAGTGTCTCACCCCATCCTGTTGTCCAAACAGGATGAGACCAAGTAAACCCACATGTTAACACAGATTCATCGATCGCCAAAGTTTGAGATTAGACAACAATCCAACACACATTGTTCCTGAACAATAAACAATTGTAACTATTTATAGACAAAAGCATTCGAGAGCATTTTTGAAATGGCTAAAATGTAATTTTGAAATACACAAGAGTAAAAGGTCAAATATCGTAACAAGCGGAACTGATTTAGGAGTGTAGCGCTTTCAACGCCTTCCTTTCATTTTACAAAATGAACCCTATAATCTGCTCACAGCCAGGATGCAAAATGAACCCTGTAATCTGCTCACAGCCATTTTACAGAATGAACCCTGTAATCTGCTCACAGCCAGGATGCAAAATGAACCCTGTAATCTGCTCACAGCCATTTTACAGAATGAACCCTGTAATCTGCTCACAGCCAGGATGCAAAATGAACCCTGTAATCTGCTCACAGCCATTTTACAAAATGAACCCTGTAATCTGCTCACAGCCATTTTACAAAATGAACCCTGTAATCTGCTCTCAGCCATTTTACAAAATGAACCCTGTAATCTGCTCACAGCCATTTTACAAAATGAACCCTGTAATCTGCTCACAGCCATTTTACAGAATGAACCCTGTAATCTGCTCTCAGACATTTTACAAAATGAACCCTGTAATCTGCTCACAGCCATTTTACAGAATGAACCCTGTAATCTGCTCTCAGCCATTTTACAAAATGAACCCTGTAATCTGCTCACAGCCATTTTACAGAATGAACCCTGTAATCTGCTCACAGCCATTTTACAGAATGAACCCTGTAATCTGCTCACAGCCATTTTACAGAATGAACCCTGTAATCTGCTCACAGCCATTTTACAGAATGAACCCTGTAATCTGCTCACAGCCAGGATGCAAAATGAACCCTGTAATCTGCTCACAGCCATTTTACAAAATGAACCCTGTAATCTGCTCACAGCCATTTTACAGAATGAACCCTGTAATCTGCTCACAGCCAGGATGCAAAATGAACCCTGTAATCTGCTCACAGCCATTTTACAAAATGAACCCTGTAATCTGCTCACAGCCATTTTACAAAATGAACCCTGTAATCTGCTCTCAGCCATTTTACAAAATGAACCCTGTAATCTGCTCACAGTCATTTTACAAAATGAACCCTGTAATCTGCTCACAGCCATTTTACAGAATGAACCCTGTAATCTGCTCACAGCCATTTTACAGAATGAACCCTGTAATCTGCTCACAGCCATTTTACAGAATGAACCCTGTAATCTGCTCTCAGCCATTTTACAGAATGAACCCTGTAATCTGCTCACAGCCATTTTACAGAATGAACCCTGTAATCTGCTCACAGCCATTTTACAGAATGAACCCTGTAATCTGCTCACAGCCATTTTACAGAATGAACCCTGTAATCTGCTCACAGCCAGGATGCAAAATGAACCCTGTAATCTGCTCACAGCCATTTTACAAAATGAACCCTGTAATCTGCTCACAGCCATTTTACAGAATGAACCCTGTAATCTGCTCACAGCCAGGATGCAAAATGAACCCTGTAATCTGCTCACAGCCATTTTACAGAATGAACCCTGTAATCTGCTCACAGCCAGGATGCAAAATAAACCCTGTAATCTGCTCACAGCCATTTTACAGAATGAACCCTGTAATCTGCTCACAGCCATTTTACAGAATGAACCCTGTAATCTGCTCACAGCCATTTTACAGAATGAACCCTGTAATCTGCTCACAGCCATTTTACAGAATGAACCCTGTAATCTGCTCACAGCCAGGATGCAAAATGAACCCTGTAATCTGCTCACAGCCATTTTACAAAATGAACCCTGTAATCTGCTCACAGCCATTTTACAGAATGAACCCTGTAATCTGCTCACAGCCATTTTACAGAATTAACCCTGTAATCTGCTCACAGCCAGGATGCAAAATGAACCCTGTAATCTGCTCACAGCCAGGATGCAAAATGAACCCTGTAATCTGCTCACAGCCATTTTACAAAATGAACCCTGTAATCTGCTCTCAGCCATTTTACAAAATGAACCCTGTAATCTGCTCTAAGCCATTTTACAGAATGAACCCTGTAATCTGCTCACAGCCATTTTACAGAATGAACCCTGTAATCTGCTCACAGCCAGGATGCAAAATGAACCCTGTAATCTGCTCACAGCCATTTTACAAAATGAACCCTATAATCTGCTCATAGCCATTTTACAAAATGAACCCTGTAATCTGCTCACAGCCATTTTACAGAATGAACCCTGTAATCTGCTCACAGCCATTTTACAAAATGAACCCTGTAATCTGCTCACAGCCATTTTACAAAATGAACCCTATAATCTGCTCACAGCCATTTTACAAAATGAACCCTGTAATCTGCTCACAGCCATTTTACAGAATGAACCCTGTAATCTGCTCTCAGCCATTTTACAAAATGAACCCTGTAATCTGCTCACAGCCAGGATGCAAAATGAACCCTGTAATCTGTTCACAGCCAGGATGCAAAATGAACCCTGTAATCTGCTCTCAGCCATTTTACAAAATGAACCCTGTAATCTGTTCACAGCCAGGATGCAAAATGAACCCTGTAATCTGCTCTCAGCCATTTTACAAAATGAACCCTGTAATCTGTTCTCAGCCAGGATGCAAAATGAACCCTGTAATCTGCTCACAGCCAGGATGCAAAATGAACCCTGTAATCTGCTCACAGCCAGGATGCAAAATGAACCCTGTAATCTGTTCACAGCCAGGATGCAAAATGAACCCTGTAATCTGCTCACAGCCAGGATGCAAAATGAACCCTGTAATCTGCTCACAGCCATTTTACAGAATGAACCCTGTAATCTGCCCACAGCCATTTTACAAAATGAACCCTGTAATCTGCCCACAGCCATTTTACAGAATGAAATCTGTAATCTGCTCACAGCCATTTTACAAAATGAACCCTGTAATCTGCTCACAGCCATTTTACAAAATGAACCCTGTAATCTGCCCACAGCCATTTTACAAAATGAACCCTGTAATCTGCTCACAGCCAGGATGCAAAATGAACCCTGTAATCTGCTCACAGCCATTTTACAAAATGAACCCTGTAATCTGCCCACAGACATTTTACAGAATGAACCCTGTAATCTGCTCACAGCCATTTTACAAAATGAACCCTGTAATCTGCTCACAGCCAGGATGCAAAATGAACCCTGTAATCTGCTCACAGCCATTTTACAAAATGAACCCTGTAATCTGCTCACAGCCATTTTACAAAATGAACCCTGTAATCTGCTCACAGCCATTTTACAAAATGAACCCTGTAATCTGCTCACAGCCATTTTACAAAATGAACCCTGTAATCTGCTCACAGCCATTTTACAAAATGAACCCTGTAATCTGCTCACAGCCATTTTACAAAATGAACCCTGTAATCTGCTCACAGCCATTTTACAAAATGAACCCTGTAATCTGCTCACAGCCAGGATGCAAAATGAACCCTGTAATCTGCTCACGGATAGGATGCAAATTCATCCATCAGCAAAAGCTTTGGGATATTTTCCTCTGTCTTCTTCCCACCTTGGTCTTCACGCTAAAATGTTAAATTGATAATCCCTGAGCCCTGAACTTGTCAGTGGTGACATTTCCTCATGGTTTTATTGGGCAGGGATTATTTATCGGTGTGGCTTCTATCAGGGTACACCACAGTAGCCTGTTGAGGGTTTGAGTTGGAGCCTCTATTGTCCAGTGGAGATGGTGGTCGGGGCTAGGGAAAGAAGGCAGACCACCCTGGGGTAAGATTACAAAATTCAGGAAACTTTCCCCATATTCCCAGTTTTTTTCAGAAATTGCTGCTGAATGATTCCCAGTTTAAAGATTCTTTCCCTGTTTATTCACTTATGATTTTGGGAATCCTCCAATTGGGATTCATGAAAACCCTTGGAACTTTTTAAGGAATTTTGCAAAGCTAGCCTAGGGTACAGAGTGTACTGACAGTAGCAGCCACAACCCCGGAACACACCGTCCCCATGAGGCTTATTAGTTAATGGCGTTACATCACCGTCTGTCGCTATTTCTCTTCTTTCATTCTTGTTGTTCGTAGATGTTGATAGAACCATAATGGCTTACCAGAGGTGGGACCAAATCATTGTTATTCGAGTCACAAGCAAGTCTCAAGTCACAAGGTCTGAGACTCAAGTCGAGTCCCAAGTAGAACCGGTCGAGTCAAGTCCAAGTCGCACATTCTAAGAGCAAGTCATGTCGAGTCATGCGTTTTTTCAAGTCATGTCAAATAAAAAAATAATCTATACATGCAAAAACGTGTTAAACTACAACAGATGTTGTCTATTTATTGAGGCTACCAGACAGCCATTTTCATTATTTTGTCAACAACACATTTTGATTATGTAATATTCGAACAACAAAATCCAAGTACACCACCCTATTCTCAGCAGGCCAGCAGGGCAATACCATTTGTTGAGATTAGTAGTGGTGTCTGACTCCGTGCCCCTTTCCTTCTGTTGCTGCTTGTAGAGGGTGTTGGAGGAAGTGCCACAGTGTTGTGTTTGGGGATAGAAAACCCCCCAAGGTCTTATTTTTTACGGTCTCATTGTCGGTCTGCATGATGTGACCCCACCCAGCCTGTCACTGTGTCTGTGTCCCGCACGTCTCCCTCCATGTGACGAGGGACAGGACATGCCCGTTGGCCTCGATCACATTACACTGCAGACTAGAGCGAATCAGGGCGAATCAGGCTCTCTAGAGCTTCCCTTTGCCGACTCTGCAGAATATTTCCTGTCATTGCGAGGGACAGTGGTGTTGGTCATGAAGCCTTAAAGCTTCTCTTTGTCGCCCGCCCGCATGTTTTGTTTTTTTGGGCGTGACAGCAAGACATACTCAGCCCTGCTTTCAAAACAGAACGCCTGACCAGTGAAGTGTATGGTCTTGAATTGAAGACCTTACAGTGGAAACAGAAGGAGAGTAAAATAGGCTGCTCCAGCTAGACATACTCTGCCTGGGAGGAAAAACATCTGTTTCAGCTCATTTATGTGTTTGATTTCTTTGGAAATACAGAATAGATGCCTTAGATTCCTTATTCTCAATGAGCTTATCATGAAGGATACAGAGAAATGGCAAAGAAATCAGTGTAAAATGTGTATTATTAAATTTCTAGTGATCGTAGGTGCCTCTGCACTAACCCTGCATTTATTTTAAAAGTAAGCTCATCATTCTGTCATATTTGACCAAGTATCTTGCTGAAGAAACTGTTCGGTTTATGCTTTGGTTTCCGAATTGTTATTACGAAGCACTCAGAATAGCACCAAGTCCTCTAGAAATGCCCAGACCACATCAACAAAGCGGAACACATCTCTTAGTATTTGAAGTGACTCTGCACCTGTGCTCACTAATTTCCCCATTTCCATTAAACTTTTTACCTGCCTAATCTAATCTGAGTGGACATATTTCACATTCTTTTTTTTGTTTCCCACACACAGAACTGTGTCATTGTCCTTGCTCTCACTGACACCAGACTCCAGAGTACTCTCTTAGTACGAAATCACTGATTCTGAGGGGAGATGTAAATTCTTGAAAAGCCTGCAGTGTTCCCAAGGACTAGGACTCCGGTATGTGGAATGGATCCAGGGATGCCAAACTTGTCTAAGCATAAACAACAATGATACAACAATAATATACAGGCAGCACTACTGTTAGCACCTCCAACTAAAGTATGACTAAGATCCAATACCACATAGAATTTCACAATTTACTGTAAGTGGAAACACAGTAGTTTAAAAATATCCATGGAGTATACGTACATCTCTGTATCTGAACAATATACTGCACTCTAAGAAAAACATTTTCTTTGTAGAACCATACAGGGCTCTTTGGTTTGTTCTCATAGGGGAACCCTTTTTGGTGCTGGGTAAAACCCTTTGCAGAGTGTTCTATCTAGGACCAACTATGCAGGGTTTTTCAAATAACCCCCTGTATATGGTTCTGCCTAAAACCCTCTATGAAGGGTTCTACTGAGAACCCTTTTATCTTTGGAGGATTCTTCCTAGAACACTCTATGAACGGTTCCACCAGCCTTTATTTAAGACAATACATTACATATATCATAAGGCCTTTCTTTGAGGCCCTAGGTATACCCTAACACAGTGGTCAAATCAAATTAAATCAAGCTTTATTTATACAGCACATTTCAGACATGGATGTGCTTTACATGAAAAAACGAATAAAAAACAATGAAAATAAAAGCTGCATTATTTACTACACAACAAACATAAGATAAACAACTAAAGAATGACACAAACTGAACGACTAAAAAGCACCCTAAGGAAAAGCAAAGCTAAAAAGACGTTTTAATATCTCTTTTACATATGTCCTACGTTTCAGCCCTCCTCAGGTTCTCTGGCTGCCTCTCCATGCCTCTTGGTCCTAGACTTTGGGATAGTTAAAAGGCCAGTGCCAGAGGACCTGAATTACCTACTGGGTACATAACTTAAAAGCACGTCTGACATGTATTGGGGTGCACAATCATGGACTGATTTAAAAACCAATAGAAGAATCTCAAAATGAATTCTAAAACTCACAGGCTGCCAGTGCAGCGAGCCTAAACCGGTATAATGTGTGCTCTCCGTCTTGTCTTTAGTAAGTACCCGTGCTGCAGCATTCTGTATGTTTTGCAGTTGGCTTTCTTGAGTAGACCAGACAGGAGCGCTTTACAGTTGTCAAGCCTGCTTATAATAAAAGCATGGAGGAGTCTCTCTGCATAGCAGAGAAAGAAACAGCCACACCTCAGCAATTTATTATACCTTTATTTAACTAGGCAAGTCAGTTAAGAACAAATTCTTATTTCAATGACAGCCTAGGAACAGTGGGTTAACTGCTTTGTTCAGGGGCAGAATGACAGATGTGTACCTTCAGCTCGGGGATTTTATCTTGCAACCTTTCGGTTACTAGTCTAACACTCTAACCACTAGGCTACCTGCCGCCCAATGCCAGCAATGTTCCTCAGGTGGTAAAAAGCTATTCTGGTCACATTCAAGATTTTGTTCAGAATCTAAAATAACACCTAGGTTTTTTACCTGGTATGTTATCTTTATTGCCCGTGAATAAATAAATAAAATGTGCTGCTAGATTCTCTCTCTGTGCATTGGCTCTAACAACAAGTTAGCTGGAGGAAGTTGTGACCCATCCAAGATTTAAATCACTAATACAGTCTAATAATTTATCCATGGAGCTAAAATCCTCTGGTGACACAGAAATATAAAGCTGTGTATCGGCTGCGTAGCAGTGAAAATCAGTGCTGTGTTTTCTGATAATGCTGCCAAGGGGTAACATACTGTATATAAACTGAACAGTACCGGACCCAAAATCCAACCTTGTGGAACGCCACGTGATGTATTTTCTCTGAATTATGTTCACCAAGGGTGACAAAAAACCTGTGACCGCTTAAATAGGTCCTAAACCAATTTAGAACTGGACCAGAGAGGCGATCCCACCTCTCCAGTCTGTCCAGAAGGACATCATGGGCAAAGGTATCGAATACAGCACTTCAATCTAAGAGTACAAGGACAGAGAGCTGTTTGGGATCTGTGTTGGCTCTAAGATAATTTATTACTTTAACTAAGACTGTCTCTGTGCTGTGGTGGTCACGAACACCAGATTGGAATTTTTCAAAAATACATTTGGCACTATTTAGATATTTGAAAACCAATTTCTACACAATTTTGCTTAAGAATGGAAGGTTTGAGATTGGCTGAAAATTGCTAAGAGCTGAAGCATCTAGATGACTTTTCACCATAGCAGTTTTAATGCAGTGGGGAAAGTGCCTGTGAACAGGGAGCGATTAACAATAGCTTGCACTTCTTCAGATATCCAATTAAAAACTGTTTTGAAGAAGGTGATGGGGATAGGATCGAGTAGGCAAGTAGAAAGCTTAAGTTGTGATATCACTTTCCTGACCATGTCTGTGTAAACCAGAGAAAATAAATCCATATTGCCTTTGCATGGTAGGCTAGAGCACATATCATCACACTTCCCATCGAATCAAATGTTATTAGTCACATGCACCGAATACAACAGTGAAATACTTACTTTCGAGCCCCTAACCAACAATGCCGTTTTAAAAAATACAGATAAAAGTAACAAGTAATTAAAGAGCAGCAGTAAAACAACAATAGTGAGATTATATACAGGGGGTACCGGTACAGAGTCAATGTGGAGGCTATATACAGGGGGTACCGGTACAGAGTCAATGTGAGGGGGCACCGGTTAGTTTAGGTAATATGTACATGTAGGTAGAGTTATTAAAGTGACTATGCATAGATGATAACAACAAAGAGTAGCAGCGGTGTAAAAGTGTGAGTGTGTGGGGAGGGGGGGGGGGGGTAATGCAAATAGTTTGGGTAGCCATTTGCTTAGGTGTTTATGATACTTATGGCTTGGGGGTAGAAGCTGTTAAGAAGCCTCTTGGACCTAGACTTGGCGCTCCGGTACCGCTTGCCCTGCGATAGCAGAGAGAACAGTCTATGAATAGGATGGCTGGAGTCTTTGACAATTTTTAGGGCCCTCCTCTGACACTGCCTGGAATAAAGGTCCTGGATGGCAGGAAGCTTGGCCTCAGTGATGTATTGGCCCATTCGCACTACCCTCTGTAGTGCCTTGCGGTCGGAGGCCGAGCAGTTGCCATACCAGGCAGTGATGCAACCAGTCAAGATGCTCTCTGGTGCAGCTGTAGAACCTTTTGAGGATCTGAGGAACCTCCTGAGGGGGAATAGGTTTTGTCGAGCCCTCAACACGTATGTCTTGGTGTGTTTGGACCATGTTAGTTTCTTGGTGATGTGAACACCAAGGAACTTGAAGCTGTCAACCTGCTCCACTGCAGCCCCATCGATGAGAATGGAGGCGTGCTCGGTACTCTTTTTCCTGTAGTCCACAGTCATCTCCTTTGTCTTGATCACGTTGAGGGAGAGGTTGTTGTCCTGGCACTACACGGCCAGGTCTCTGACCTCCTCCATAAAGGTCTCGTCATTGTCGGTGATCAGGCCTACCACTGTTGTGTCATCATCAAACTTAATGATGGTGTTGGAGTCGTGCCTGGCCGTGCAGTCATGAATGAACAGGTAGTACAGGAGGGGACTGAGTACGCACCCCTGAGGAGCCCCTGTGTTGAGGATCAGTGTGGCGGATGTGTTGTTACCTACCCTTACCACCTGGGGGCGGCCCGTCAGGAAGTCCAGGATCCAGTTTCAGAGCAAGGTGTTTAGTCCCAGGGTCCTTAGCTCATTGATGTGCTTTGAGGGCACTATGGTGTTGAACGCTGAGGTGTAATCAATGAATGGCATTCTCACATCGTTGTTCCTTTTGTCCAGGAGGGAAAGGGCAGTGTGGAGTGCAATAGAGATTCCATCATCTGTGTATCTGTTTGGGCGGTATGCAAATTGGAGTGGGTCTAGGGTTTCTGGAATAATGGTGTTGATGTGAGCCATGACCAGCCTTTCAAATCACAGGGACTATGGTGGTCTGCTTAAAACATGTTGGTATTACAGACTCAGACAGGGAGAGGTTGAAAATGTCAGTGAAGACACTTGCCAGTTATTCAGCGCATGCTCGCATTACACATCCTGGTAATTCATCTGGCCCTGCGGCCTTGTGAATGTTGATCTTTTTAAAGGTCTTACTCACATCGGCTGCGGAGAGCGTGATCACACAGTCTTCCGGAATAGCTGGTGCTGTCATGCATGTTTCAGTGTTATTTGCCTCGAAGCGAGCATAGAAGTAGTCTAGCTCATCTGGTAGGCTCGTGTCACTGGGCAGCTCTCAGCTGTGCTTCCCTTTGTAGTCTATAATTGTTTGCAAGCCCTGCCACATCCAACGAGCATCAGAGCCGGTGTAATATGATTCGATCTTAGTCCTGTATTGGCGCTTTGCCTGTTTGATGGTTCGTCAGAGGGCTTAGCGTGATTTCTTATAAGCTTCCGGGTTAGAGTCCCGCTCCTTGAAAGCGGCAGCTCTAGCCATTAGCTCAGAGCGGATGTTGCCTGTAATCCATGGCTTCTGGTTGGGGTATGTACGTACGGCCACTGTGGGGACGATGTTATCGATGCACTTATTGATGAAGCCAATGACTGATGTGGTGTACCTCAACTAACACATTGACTCTGTACCGGTACCCCCCTGTATATAGTCTCGCTATTGTTATTTTACTGCTGCTCTTTAATTACTTGTTGCTTTTATTTCTTATTCTTAGCTGTATTTTTTAAACTGCATTGTTTGTTATGGGCTTGTAAGTAACATTTCACTGTAAGGACTACACCTGTTGTATTCGGCGCATGTGACTAATACAATTTGATTTGTACTCAATGCACCGGAGGAATCCTGAGAACATATTCTAGTCTGTGCTAGCAAAACAGTCCTGTAGCTTAGCATCTGCTTCATCTGACCACTTTTTTATTGATCTAGTCACTGGTGCTTCCTGCTTTAATTTTTGCTTGTAAGCATGATTCAGGGGGATAGAATTATGGTCAGATTTGCCAAATGGAGGGCGAGGGAGAGCTTTGTATGTGTCTCTGTGTGTGGAGTAAAGGTGGTCCAGATTTTTTGTCCCTCTGGTGGCACATTTAACATGCTGATAGAAATTTGGCAAAACAGATTTAAGTTTCCCTGCATTAAAGTCCCCGGTTACTAGGAGCGCCGCCTCTGGGTGAGCGTTTTCTTGTTTGCTTATGGGCGGAATACAGATCATTCAATGCTATCTTAGTTCCAGCCTCTGACTGTGGTGGTATGTAAACAGCTGCAAAAAATACAGATGAAAACTCTCTAGGTAGATAGTGTGGTCTACAGCTTATCATGAGATACTCTACCTCAAGCGAGCAATAGCTCAAAACTTCCTTAGATATTGTGCACCAGCTGTTATTTACAAAAATACATAGTCCCCCGCCACTTGTCTTACCAGACGCCACTGCTCTATCTTGCCGGTGCACCGTATAACCAGCCAGCTGTATGTTGATAGTGTCGTCGTTCAGCCATGACTCCGTGAAGCGTAAGATATTACAGTTTTGAACGTCCCGTTGGTAGTTTTGTCTTCCATGTAGGTCATCTATTTAATTCTCCAGAGATTGCACATTTGCTAAAAGAATGGAAGGAAGTGGGGGTTTATTCAATCACGTCCGAATTATCAGAAGGCAGCCCGCCCTCCGGCCCCTTTTTCTCCGCCTCCTCTTCACGCAAATCACAGGGATCTGAGCCTGTTCTCAAGAAAGCAGTATATCATTCGCGTTGGGAGGGAGTTGATGTCATGGACAATGGCTCCTGGGTGACAGAGGACCTTGGTCGGTCAACAGATCGTAGGCAAGCCAAAATCTCTCAGCATCGAGCTGCCCACAATGATGGTGGTCGTGATGGAATCAGATGGGGAAGCGATCTGCTCAACTATGGCGGCCAAGATCCGTGCTGACTCCCGGGGCTGGTAGATCCGTCTCAAGCGGGGAAAAAACTGTTTGATAGCTGGGTCAGATCTTCTTGGATAGATGAAGGGTGGCCAGACTGCCTCCCCGATCTCTTACGCCTTGCGAGTGTCCAGTCTCCCATGGTCCGTGGAGTTGAACTGAACATCTGTCTGTTGGATTGGGACAGATCAACCCTGCCCAACTCACCGACAGCTTTGCTATCAGGCATTTAAAACTGAGATTCGGTTTGCCTGGGTTACAGCAAAGTTGGTGTACTTATAAAAGCAGGTTGTTCTTTTCTCGCAGCCGAGCTAACAGCCGAAGGATCTCTTCCCTAAACTGCTTGATGGTGTTGCATTTAGGTCAGACAAATCCCTGTCCATTTTCCAGTTCCACCTTATCTTCATCTTGAAGATGTGGAAATCATCTTACACCTGAAGTATTTGTGCCCAGCCGTGGATAAAAGCACTGGTGGGTTAGCACTGCTAGCGTTAGCCTGCTCCATTTTCATGATGGCTAACTGCTACATAACAGGAACACAAATTGCTGTCCCAGATGTAAAGGCTGACCGCATTGCAGACTGCGTAGCAATACAAACTTAAGCTATGATTAAAAATGATTTCATGAAAACGATTTTATATAAACAACAAACCGAGTGTAGACTATCTCCTTGTGTTAGGAATCTCCTGGTTCACAGGCCACATCAGGCCTGCAAGTCACATTATGCTGGCTGGCAAAGTGATGTGTAATTCCTATTGATCGGAATCCAGACAGTGTTAGGATATCCAACAAGTGGAATTGTTAATCACCCGCATCCTGTATTCAGAATGTGTCAGGTCTTCTAGGAGTAGTGGGTTTGGAGTCAGGCGCAGAGAGCAGAGGGTTTAGAACAATCGTATTTATTCCGGTACAGAAACGGTCACGCCAAAAACACCAGGCGTATACAACTGACCGCCCCAAAAACAGGACCCAAACAGTCCGGAGAAAATAAGATAAAAATGCACATCCACAAACTAACAGAGGAACAAGCCCGCACAAAAGCAGGCGGGCATAACTGGCTTAAATAGCCCTAACCAAAACCCAAACAAGAAACAGGTGTAACCAATAAGACAAAACTAACAGAAAAGGAAAAGGGGATCGGTGGCAGCTAGTAGACCGGTGACGACGACAACTGAGCGCCGCCCGAACAGGAAGAGGAGCCACTTTCGGTGGGAGTCGTGACAGAATGACTGCCAGTGTAGTGAAGATTAAATACTGACACTACCTCAACCATCTAAACTTGAACAACCATCTAAATTACGGGTGCAATAAATCCAACAGATTGGATTCGTTTAGGAAACTGTATTAATGTTTTTTTTTGTGTAGCATAAAATCTATTAACCAATCACTCTAAATGCAAAAACACAGATATTACAGTAAAACAAAACATTCTGAAATTCTCACTCAAATAGAGCATGCTGGGAAATATTCTATATGGTTCTATGTAGAACCCTTCTTGCCTTCCAAATAATTATTCTTGCCTCCCAAAGAATCATCAAAGAACACTTTCTTCCAAAATGGCTCTTATGATGTTAAAGTTTCTAGGTAGAACCTTTGCCTTACAACACAGGTGTCAAACTCATTCCACGGAGGGCCGAGTGTCTGCGGGTTTTCGCTCCTCCCTTGTACTTGATTGATGAATTAACATCACTAATTAGTTAGGAACTCCCCACACCTGGTTGTCTAGGGCTTTATTGAAAGGAAAAAACAAAAACCTGCAGACACTAGGCCCTCCGTGGAATGAGTTTGACACCCCTGCCTTACAATGAAGACTTGCCTTCCAAAAAGGGTTCTTCTGATCAAAATGGTTCTAGGTAGAACCCTATCCCTCTGCAAAGAACCCTTTTGGAACCCTTTTTTTCTAAGAGTGTGTAGTATGACGTGATGTCATTAGTGTCACTATTAATATCACTATTAATGACTCCCTGTCAAATTTGAGGTGTGATCCCTTAAGCTCCCCCGTCTGTATATAGCTCCTGTAGGCCCCTATGGAGCTTAGCTTGTTGCAGCAGTGCATTTTTACTGGTGCTTTGACAGGTCCTCTTCTGGAATGCACCCACATACAACCCCCTCACATGCACGCTTGCAAGAAAGCATGCACGCACACACACATTCACACACACACAAACCCATCAGGTCACAGTGCCCTCAGATTCACCTCCAACGAAATGTTCACGTGTAATGAAAAGGGCTGGACATGATGCACCAGTTCATGGTCAGTATTCATGAGTGAAATTGGCCAGTGCTCTGCAATACCCCCAGAGGCATTAGAACCAAATGTGTTGATCCTGGTAGTTTGAACATTCCCACAGCAATTTACCTCAGCCATTTTGCTTGGCCTCATATTGATACATTCATCATCCTATCTAATGACAAAAAGCTTCAAGGGCTAATATTGGGCAACATAACAATTCACACATTAATTAAACATTTATATGGGATTTAAAAAAAACTGAAAACGAAGCAATGCCTGTTGAACAGGAACATGCTTCTCTTTGAGGGCTGACCAAAACCAGAACCCCTCTGCCGTTGTTGGCACTTCATGAAAATGTGCATGTGACAGTGAGAAAATTAGCGTGTGATCTTTTTAGAGTTTTTAGAAAATTCAGAGCTGCAGCCGGGAAGGAACTAAAACAATCCTGTCTAAATGGTTGATTTTACACATTAATAATGCAAGGCTTTGGAATCGATTCAACACTACACTTTGACCCACTCGCCCTCTGAAGGTTTCTACTCAGATGAATTAGTTCATCTCCTGATGTACTGCAGCCACTCCAACAGCCTCCATCAAACCTAGCCTGTACAGATTGATGGGTAGCCTCTACTTATTGGTGGATAGCCTTTACTTATTGGCAGATAGCTATTACTTATCGGCGGATAGGCTTTACATATTGGTAGATAGCCCATACATATTGGTAGATAGCCCATACATATTGGTAGATAGCCCTTACATATTGGTAGATTGGCCATACATATTGGTAGATTGGCCATACATATTGGTAGATTGGCCATATGTATTGGTAGATAGCCAAGATTGGCCATATATATTGGTAGATTGGCCATACATATTGGTAGATAGTCATTTTCCTCAGACAATACAGCCATCTACATGATGCAGCTCTGCTGAACTCTGCATACTCTTCCCTAGCAGTCAAAGCCACACAGAACAATAGCATTAGCCTAGCGTAGCATCTAAGATGAGCCATATGTGATACGCTAATAGCATTTTGTCCCAGATACATAGCATTGACGCAAACACCTAAGTGTTTTGCATATATCACAGAATTTTGAAAGGGAGCATCCCATTTTCAACCTCTCCTTGTCCAAGTCTGTAATCCCCACATGTTTCAAGCTGACTACCATCATTCCTGTTCCCAAAAACTCTAATGATGATTTGAAAAAAGCAATTTGAAAAACATGAGCTCTGCTTAGTTTTTTTGCATGGCCTGTACATAGTACATCAGTCACTCATTCACAATTTAACAAGCACTTGAAAATGCCAGAAATTTTACGGCGGCATCCCCTTTGTGTGGCCATAATACACCCTAAAATAATCCATGCCTTTTGCCGCCAGTGGCTGTTGTGCCCTTCTCCCTGAGTGCTGCGCGCCCCGAATCACCTCTCGCTCACATGCCTCTCCATCACGTGATGGGGTCTTTCTCACAGGCTACAAGTGAAGACAAACACATCGGGGATGCAACTGTGTGTGTCCTTATCCAATTCCGAGGTGCAAATTGAAGATATTGGATGAACTGTCCACATGTACTTTTCATCAGCCAATGAGATGAGTAGGCCTAACAAACAGCAAAATCTCTAGCCTATGTCAATCTACTAACCCCCATAGTACAAAAGTTGACCTATTCTATGCCAAACATAGCCTGGGACAGTTGTGGGATGCGATAGATCCCAAATTAATACAACTACTAGCATCTAAAAAAACAAACGTTTTACCCACTGTGGCTGACGCAACAGATCAGAATGTTTGGCTTAAAATGTTGATAAACTATTAGGCTATTTCTTCACATTATAAGTGCAGCAATGCACACATGGTAGTAGGCTATAAGCACAAATGTTCCATTAGCGGAAAACACCATTATCAAAAGTGACCTCAAATGCAATTATGCATGTAATGCTTTTATTATAAAGGTGTATTTTTATGGTGAAAATGATCTTCCCCAAACTCGAAACTGTGCGACTATGATTTGAAAAGTTGGAAAAAAGGCAGTATTTCTTAAGCTGGGCATCATTCACAAGTGATAGGCTAATATTGTCACCCATCAGACTATTATTGATTTAGTAAAATAATATATGAGTGAAATTTGTTTTGATTTAGAATGGACCATTATCATGCACCTGCATCGAAACAGTGGCAGAGGGGAAAAAAAACTATTCATGCCAGCCAGGCAGTGGTGGAAAAAGTAGTCAAAAGTCATACTTGAGTAGAAGTAAAGATGCCTTAATAAAAAATGACTGAAGTAAAAGTCTCACAGTAAAATACCCACTGAGTCAATATCTAAAAGTATTTGGTTTGAAATATACTTAAGTAAACAAGTAAATGGAATTGCTAAAAATTTACTTAAGTATCAAAAGTAAAATTATTAATAATTTCAAATTACTTATATTATGCAATCCAGACAGGACAATTTTCTTGTTTTTTTTAACATTCATGGATTGCCAGGTGTACACTACAACACTGACATTAATTTACAAACAAAGCATGTGCTTAATAATATTAGGAAAGTTGAGAAATAAATACTCCTGTAGCGGGCCGGGCGCAGTGCTGCTAACCAAGGGAGCCAGGTGCACGGTGTTTCCTCCGACACATTGGTGCGGCTGGCTTCCGGGTTGGAGGCGCGCTGTGTTAAGAAGCAGTGCGGCTTGGTTGGGTTGTGTTTCGGAGGACGCATGGCTTTTGACCTTCGTCTCTCCCGAGCCCGTACGGGAGTTGTAGCGATGAGACAAGATAGTAATTACTAGCAATTGGATACCATGAACATTGGGGAGAAAAGGGGGTAAAAAAAGAGAAAAAAATGCTATTAACCGTACACGCATGACTATTAACCATACACGCATGACTATTAACCATACACACATGAATATCAACCACGCATGAATATTAACCGTACACGCATGAATATTAACCGTACACGCATGACTATTAACCGTACACGCATGACTATTAACTGTACACACATGACTATTAACCGTACACACATGAATATTAACCGTACACACATGACTATTAACCATACACGCATGAATATTAACCGTACACGCATGACTATTAACTGTACACGCATGAATATCAACCACGCATGAATATTAACCGTACACGCATGAATATTAACCGTACACGCATGACTATTAACCGTACACGCATGAATATCAACCACGCATGACTATTAACCGTACACGCATGAATATTAACCGTACACGCATGAATATTAACCGTACACGCATGACTATTAACCGTACACACATGACTATTAACCGTACACACATGAATATTAACCGTACACACATGAATATTAACCGTACACGCATGACTATTAACCGTACACACATGAATATTAACCGTACACGCATGAATATTAACCGTACACGCATGACTATTAACCGTACACACATGACTATTAACCGTACACACATGAATATTAACCGTACACACATGACTATTAACCATACACGCATGAATATCAACCACGCATGAATATTAACTGTACACACATGAATATTAACCGTACACGCATGACTATTAACCGTACACACATGAATATTAACTGTACACGCATGAATATCAACCACGCATGAATATTAACTGTACACGCATGACTATCAACCACGCATGAATATTAACCGTACACGCATGACTATTAACCATACACACATGACTATTAACCGTACACGCATGAATATTAACCGTACACGCATGAATATTAACCACGCATGACTATTAACCATACACGCATGACTATTAACCACGCATGACTATTAACCATACACACATGACTATTAACCATACACGCATGACTATTAACCGTACACGCATGAATATCAACCACGCATGAATATTATCCGTACACACATGACTATTAACCATACACGCATGACTATTAACCACGCATGACTATTAACCGTACACGCATGAATATCAACCACGCATGACTATTAACCGTACACACATGACTATTAACCATACACACATGACTATTAACCGTACACACATGACTATTAACCATACACGCATGACTATTAACCACGCATGACTATTAACCGTACACGCATGAATATCAACCACGCATGAATATTAACCATACACGCATGACTATTAACCATACACGCATGACTATTAACCGTACACGCATGACTATTAACCGTACACACATGACTATTAACCGTACACGCATGACTATTAACCGTACACGCATGACTATTAACCGTACACACATGAATATTAACCGTACACGCATGACTATTAACCGTACACACATGACTATTAACCGTACACGCATGACTATTAACCGTACACACATGACTATTAACCATACACGCATGACTATTAACCGTACACACATGACTATTAACCGTACACGCATGAATATTAACCGTACACGCATGACTATTAACCATACACGCATGACTATTAACAATACACGCATGACTATTAACCATACACGCATGACTATTAACCGTACACGCATGACTATTAACCATACACGCATGACTATTAACCATACACGCATGACTATTAACCGTACACGCATGACTATTAACCGTACACGCATGACTATTAACCATACACGCATGACTATTAACCATACACGCATGACTATTAACCGTACACGCATGACTATTAACCACGCATGAATATTAACCATACACGCATGACTATTAACCATACACGCATGACTATTAACCGTACACGCATGAATATCAACCACGCATGAATATTAACCGTAGACGCATGACTATTAACCGTACACACATGACTAATAACCGTACACACATGACTATTAACCATACACACATGACTATTAACCATACACACATGACTATTAACCGTACACACATGAATATTAACCGTACACACATGAATATTAACCATACACGCATGAATATTAACCATACACGCATGAATATTAACCGTACACGCATGACTATTAACCGTACACACATGACTAATAACCGTACACACATGACTATTAACCATACACACATGACTATTAACCGTACACGGATGAATATTAACCGTACACGCATGAATATTAACCGTACACGCATGAATATTAACCGTACACGCATGAATATTAACCGTACACGCATGAATATTAACCGTACACGCATGAATATTAACCATACACGCATGACTATTAACCGTACACGCATGAATATTAACCATACACACATGACTATTAACCGTACACGCATGACTATTAATCCATACGCATGACTATTAACCATACACACATGACTATTAACCGTACACGCATGACTATTAACCATACACGCATGAATATTAACCGTACACACATGACTATTAACCATACACGCATGAATATTAACCGTACACGCATGAATATTAACCGTACACGCATGAATATTAACCGTACACGCATGAATATTAACCGTACACACATGACTATTAACCTTACACACATGACTATTAACCATACACGCATGAATATCAACCACGCATGACTATTAACCATACACGCATGAATATTAACCATACACGCATGAATATCAACCACGCATGACTATTAACCGTACACGCATGAATATTAACCGTACACGCATGAATATCAACCACGCATGACTATTAACCGTACACGCATGAATATTAACCATACACGCATGAATATCAACCACGCATGACTATTAACCGTACACGCATGAATATTAACCACGCATGACTATTAACCGTACACGCATGAATATCAACCACGCATGACTATTAACCGTACACACATGACTATTAACCATACACGCATGACTATTAACCGTACACGCATGAATATCAACCACGCATGACTATTAACCGTACACACATGACTATTAACCGTACACGCATGACTATTAACCATACACGCATGACTATTAACCGTACACGCATGAATATTAACCACGCATGACTATTAACCACGCATGACTATTAACCGTACACGCATGACTATTAACCGTACACACATGACTATTAACCGTACACGCATGAATATTAACCATACACGCATGACTATTAACCGTACACACATGAATATTAACCATACACGCATGACTATTAACCGTACACGCATGAATATTAACCATACACGCATGACTATTAACCGTACACGCATGAATATTAACCGTACACGCATGAATATTAACCGTACACGCATGACTATTAACCGTACACGCATGACTATTAACCATACACGCATGACTATTAACCGTACACGCATGACTATTAACCGTACACGCATGACTATTAACCATACACGCATGACTATTAACCGTACACGCATGACTATTAACCGTACACGCATGAATATTAACCATACACACATGACATTAACCGTACACGCATGACTATTAGCCGTACACGCATGACTATTAACCGTACACGCATGAATATTAACCATACACACATGACATTAACCGTACACGCATGACTATTAACCGTACACGCATGACTATTAACCGTACACGCATGAATATTAACCATACACACATGACTATTAACCGTACACGCATGAATATTAACCATACACACATGACTATTAACCATACACGCATGAATATTAACCATACACACATGACTATTAACCGTACACGCATGAATATTAACCATACACACATGACTATTAACCGTACACGCATGAATATTAACCATACACACATGACTATTAACCGTACATGCATGAATATTAACCGTACACAGATGACTATTAACCGTACACGCATGAATATTAACCATACAGGCATGAATATTAACCGTACACGCATGAATATTAACCGTACATGCATGAATATTAACCGTACACACATGACTACTAACCACGCATGAATATTAACCACGCATGAATATTAACCACGCATTAATATTAACCGTACACACATGAATATTAACCGTACACACATGACTACTAACCACGCATGAATATTAACCGTACATGCATGAATATTAACCGTACACACATGACTATTAAACATTCACACATGAATATCAACCGTTCACACATGACTATTAAACATTCACTCATGAATATTAACCACGCATGAATATTAACCACGCATGAATATTAACCGTACACACATGAATATTAACCGTACACACATGACTATTAAACATTCACACATGAATATCAACCGTTCACACATGACTATTAAACATTCACTCATGAATATTAACCATACACATATGACTGAGTGTATCTATGAAATAATGTGTGTAGGAAAGCTAAGCAGCCATGGGACTGATCTGCAAATGTTCTGAATTCCTCGGGGGTGAAAGTTCTGAATTAATCCGATATGTAAGTTCTGAATTCCTCAGGTATGAAAGTTCTGAATTCCTCAGGTATGAAAGTTCTGAATTCCTCAGGTATAAAAGTTCTGAATTCCTCATGTGTGAAAGTTCTGAATTCCTCAGTTATGAAAGTTCTGAATTCCTCAGGTATGAAAGTTCTGAATTCCTCAGGTATAAAAGTTCTGAATTCCTCATGTGTGAAAGTTCTGAATGAATCCGATATGAAAGTTCTGAATTCCTCAGTTATGAAAGTTATGAATTCATCATGTGTGAACGTTCTGAATTCCTCAGGTATGAATGTTCTGAGTTCCTCAGGTATGAATGTTCTGAATTCCTCAGGAATGAATGTTCTGAATTCCTCAGGAATGAATGTTCTGAATTCCTCAGGTAGATAAATTCTGAATTCCTCAGGTATGAAAGCATAGATGCATACATGTGTTTCCTTTCTAGTAAAATGCTTGACCGGCGGGAATGGGATTTTACAGCTATCAATGGATGAAATACAGATCGCTCTCTCTCTCACTCACTCTCTCTCTCTCTCTGGTGTATGTGTCTCTGTGTGTGAAGGAGAGATTTTTCTACAATCCTAAATACCTAGGCTCTATCATTTCTGCAGTGTGTGTATCATGATTTGCTTGTTCTTTTGATTTATGAAGTGTCACTGACTGGCATTAATTTGACTGTGCTTTGGCAACATGGGGCTACTCCTGTGCATTTGTAATCAAAATAGAGAGAAGGATAGGGAGTGAGATGCTTGTTAATGTCTGTTTGTGAAATGAATTTAATAGTTTGTAATTAAGGTAACCATGGGTAGAAGAAACGTAACTTGGCCTTACCCATACTTCTCAACATCAACATGTTTGAAATGCAAAGAGACCCAAAGTATCTAAGACCACAAACCTATTAGACTGGCTGTGTCTTCAGAATGTTGTCTTCACGGCCAATTGTCTTGTGGGTTTCTTGTTAACCGTGTTTAACATCCTCTCTTTCTCTCTCTTTCTCTCTCTTTCTCTTTCTCTCTTTCACTTTCTCTTTCTCTTTCTCTCTTTCTCTCTCTCTCTCAATTCAATTTCAATAGTCTCTCTCTTTCTGGCAGGATGTCTGAGGGGCTGTCACAGCAGGAGAGAATCCAGGCTATAGCGGTAAGTGATGAGATCATCATGCCACATGTGTTACACTGTTACACTCTCACCCTCAAAACACTTTCTATACAGTACAATCTACACAGATTGACATACTCCGACATTACTGAGCAGGGAAACGATTGCAGCACCTAATATGCTTGTATACAGTAGTAGATGGACTGGTTTGGGTTTGATGGATTTTATTGGAGATTTCCTCATCCACTTTCATTTACATCTTGAGTTTTCCGAGGGTGTTCCATGAGTTATATTTAAAGATTCTGCCTTATTCTATCTCTGCCTGGATGGAGAGAGAGGAGAGAGGTACTCACATGCCTCCATCTCTAGACTCCATCTCTACCTCCATCTCTACCTCCATCTGTACCTCCCCCTTCCTCTACCCACCATTTTCCCTCTCTCTCTCTACCCCTCTCCCTACCTCTCTTTCTCCCTCCATCTCTCTCTCTCTCTCTGTCTCCTTCTTTCAATTTAATTTGTACCGTTTTTAATAATGCTGCTTGAGCAAAACCTACAGACAGACCTAGCCAAGGCCAGTGCTGCAGACTGCACAGTTTAAATGCGCACTGTAAATAAAAAAACGAACAAACACTCACTTCCAATACCCTCAACTCCCCTCCCCTCTCTTTCTATAACGATAGTCAAATAATTGAGCTTATTCTGCCCATATTGTAATTGAACCCACTACCGTAGTGTTATAACTCTGCACTCTAACCAACTGAGCCAGCCATCTTTAACCTTTTATTTAACTAGGCAAGTCAGTTAAGAACAAATTATTATTTACAATGACAGCCTACCCTGGTGAACATTGTCATTTTGGCTCACTCAGGGAAGAACTGATCCGAGATCGGATTGTAGCGTGAATAATAAATATCTCACTTTCTGAAAAGTTACAGTTGGATTCCTAGCTTACCTTGTCAAAAGATGTGCAGTGGCAGCTCTATGCAGAGTGAAGAGAGGGAGGAAATACATGCATTTTCATACTGTGCTAAAAAAACTGAGGGGAACCGAGACATAGACAGATGTGGAGAAAACAATCACAGACAGGGCCAGCTTATCCAACACAGAGCAAAGATGGATAGAACGAGGCGTTGGCTATCACATTGGCATGTGAAAGGCTCAGCCAATAACTTATTACCTTACCCCCCCACCCCCCAATGTTCCCCTACTCCCCAGTGTTCCCCCACTCTCCAGTGTCCCCCCACCCCCCAGTGTCCCCCACCCCCAGTGTCCCCCCACCCCCAATAGGCTGATAGTTTCAACCATATTGCTCACACCTATACAATTCATCTCTGATCAACAAGTGCCTGGGTTTAAGGGCAAGTGGATTGTCTTTGATTGGGTTTTAGTTGGCAGGCTTGTGAACTGTATTTCTATGGCTTGGCGCTGGCTTGTAGCTGGCTTGGAGCTGGCTTGGAGCTGGCTTGGAGCTGGCTTGGAGCTGGCTTGGAGCTGGCTTGGAGCTGACTTGTCTGGAGACAGAGCAGAGAGGAAGTCATGTAGAGTATGGCCAGATCTTTTAAACATAATACCCTGCCACCAGTTGTGATTGGTGCTGTTTCAATTTAAGGAAGATACATTGTTTTATGAAAATGGCCTTATTTCTATTACAGCATGTTGGATGACTGTCATTCATATTCCATTCTCCCAGCTCAATGTAACATCGATTGGTTTAGGCTACTACATGATACTCACATTTTCCCTGTACCCATCATGAGGTTGTTATAACCTAGCCTATGAATGAAAATTCCTCTGTCCAGTGTCTGTGTTATTTTGCCCATCTTAATCTTTTCTTTTTATTGGCCAGTCTGAGATATGGCTTTTTCTTTGCAACTCTGCCTAGAAGGCCAGCATCCAGGAGTCGCCTCTTCACTGTTGACGCTGAGACTGGTGTTTTGCGGGTACTATTTAATGAAGCTGCCAGTTGAGAACTTGTGAGCCATCTGTTTCTCAAACTAGACACTCGAATGTACTTGTCCTCTTGCTCAGTTGTGCACCGGGGCCTCACACTCCTCTTTCTATTCTGGTTACAGCCAGTTTGTGTGGTTCTGTGAAGGGAGTAGTACACAGCGTTGTACGAGATCTTGAGTTTCTTGGCAATTTCTCGCATGGAATAGCCTTCATTTCTCAGAACAAGAATAGACTGATGAGTTTCAGAATAAATTCCTTTGTTCTGGCCATTTGAGCCTGTAATCGAACCCACAAATGCTGATGCTCCAGATACTCAACTATTTTAAAGAAGGCCAGTTTTATTGCTTCTTTAATCAGAACAACAGTTTTCAGCTGTGCTAGCATAATTGCAAAAGGCTTTTCTAATGATCAATTAGCCCTTTAAAACGATAAACTTGGATTAGCTAACACAACGTGCCATTGGAACACAGGAGTGATGGTTGCTGATAATGGGCCTCTGTACGCCTATGTCGATATTCCATTAAAAATCAGCAGTTTCCAGCTACAATAGTCATTTACAACATTAACAATATCTGCACTGTATTTCTGATCAATTTGATGTTATTTTAACGGACAAAAAATGTGCTTTTCTTTCAAAAACAAGGACATTCCTAAGTGACCCCAAACTTTTGAACGGGAGTGAATTTGGTATAGTTTTATCCAAAAAGCCAAACTTTTTAAAATGATTCACTGTTTTTATTTGATTAAATTCACTGAGTAGGATGGTCCTCCCCTTCCTCCTCCTCTGAGCCTCCTTTTCCTGGCACAATGAGAAATGCACGGCTCATTGTGTGCGTGTGTATGTGTGTGTTGTTGTGGAGGAAGAACATTTTGGAAGTGGGCTGCTCATTTGATTGTGACATGGATCCGGCCTCTGACAAGCTTCTTAAATTCCAGCCCCTTGTATCGCGCTTGAACAGCCTGGGCTATACAGTAAGTGCAAGTTGGTGGTACTGATATTTGTCAGTCTCGGCCACGTACATAGGCTTACGGTATGTGGCCTCCAGATGGCACGCCTGTCTCAGACTATGGCAAAGTAACCGGCAAGGTACTGGTCGGTTTCAGCCGTTAAGGGCAGCCTAGCTGTGTGGACAAGGTGCTTTTTGTATCCTTATGTGTCCTTGTATCGCAGAACTTTTAAATGTTTGAATCTGTCTTGATGTTATATGATTGGTGGATTCAAATAAAGTATTTAAAATGTGTGTGTGTGTGTGTGTGTGTGTGTGTGTGTGTGTGTGTGTGTGTGTGTGTGTGTGTGTGTGTGTGTGTGTGTGTGTGTGTGTGTGTGTGCTTGCGTCTATCTGTTCATGTGTGTGTTTGGGAGGTTGAATATAAGGACTTGAATAAGTCCAAGTCATCTTGGGGCATAAGAGAGTCACGCAATGTGTTCCTATAACCTCAAGTAAACCATTTCTATCCAGCAAACCTTCTGTATACTCAACATAGAGCACATATTGATTTAGATTAGTCACCTTATCCAGCACTGTATGAAGTTCAGCCTAGAATGCCCTTTCAAACAACTCTTTCATATCAAAATACCAAGCCTGAAGGAGGGACACTGTGACACAGCACATGCCAAAGTATGTAACTGTTGAACAGGACAGCTCTTTAGGAGGAGAGTGTCTATGGTTTCTTCTGTACTTACTAGAGTGGAATGGCCTAGTAAATCTTATCTCTGTAGTTGGCCACTACAGCCACAGGGTCTGTGTCAGGAGTGTAGCTCTTCTAACAGACCTTTCATTTCTCTATTGCTATGATCTGTGGTAAATTGTATTTACTGAGGAGATTGAATGGACAGTCTGTACAGTAGCCTCTCTGTAAATACACACGAGAATAAAAAGTATTCTTGTATATTTCTGTACACACTTGAATATGGTTAGTACTGGTCTTTAGTAGATGAAAGTTTGAATTTTTTAGTTTTTATTCCAGCTGAGGAGTCCAAGACACAAACAAATGAGGCCAAATATCAGTTGCACTGGGCATTTAGTGCCATAATGGACCATTCACTGATTACTCACTGTTATGTCACTGTTTACTAGAAAACAGAGATGATCCTACTGTTGCTGGCACTATGCCCCAATCCACTGAGCAACAGGAACCTACAGGGGTAGAACAGGTTGCCAATGTTTCTTAGGGTGATCATATCATCTCTACTCTGCCCAATGCATCCTCTTGACCTTGACTGTCTTTCCTCAAACTGACTGTCTTCTACCCTGATATTGACAGTGTTTTCCTTATGCACCAACAGGAGAAGAGGAAGAGGCAGACAGAGGTCGAGAACAAGAAGAGGCAACTGGAAGATGACAGGAGACAGCTTTCACATCTCAAGGTAAGAAGGGGGACCAGGGACATGATTGGACACTGGGGGAAGGGGGACACTGAGGGGTGGGGGACACTGGGGGGTGGGGGACACTGAGTGGTGGGGGGACATGGGGGGAGACTGGGGGTTGGGGGACGCTGGGGGGGACACTGAGGGGTGGGGAGACACTGGGGGTTGAGGGGACACTGAGGGGGGACACTGGGGGTAGGGGACAGTTATGTGAGCTTCACATTACAATGGAATTGAGTGCAGGAGCATTGAAAAGTTCAGTTTTATTTTAACTCTGGAAAACAAATGTCTTGGTCGTCTATTTCTACCTCTTGTATCACTTAAATATCAGAGAGTCATGCTCTGGTACTTCATGCTCTGGTACTTCATGCTCTGGTACTTCATGCTCTGGTACTTCATGCTCTGGTACTTCATGCTCTGGTACTTCATGCTCTGGTACTTCATGCTCTGGTACTTCATGCTCTGGTACGTCATGCTCTGGTACGTCATGCTCTGGTACTTCACGCTCTGGTACGTCATGCTCTGGTACATCATGCTCTGGTAAGTCATTCTCTGGTACTTCATGCTCTGGTACGTCATGCTCTGGTACTTCACGCTCTGGTACGTCACGCTCTGGTAAGTCACTCTCTGGTACGTCACGCTCTGGTAAGTCACTCTCTGGTACGTCACTCTCTGGTACTTCACGCTCTGGTACGTCACGCTCTGGTAAGTCACTCTCTGGTACGTCACGCTCTGGTGCGTCACTCTCTGGTACGTCACGCTCTGGTAAGTCATTCTCTGGTACTTCATGCTCTGGTACGTCACGCTCTGGTACGTCACTCTCTGGTACGTCACTCTCTGGTACGTCACTCTCTGGTACGTCACGCTCTGGTACTTCACGCTCTGGTACGTCACGCTCTGGTACTTCACGCTCTGGTGCGTCATTCTCTGGTACGTCATGCTCTGGTACTTCATGCTCTGGTACTTCATGCTCTGGTACGTCATGCTCTGTTACGTCATGCTCTGTTACATCACGCTCTGGTACGTCACGCTCTGGTACTTCACGCTCTGGTACGTCACGCTCTGGTATGTCACTCTGGTAAGGCTATTCAGACATTTTAATGTAGTCTGGGTTTTTAATAGAGCTCGAGGTCCAATATGTGAAATTGCATGGTTTCCTACGCCCTTTCATTTTAATATATTGTTTATTTATGAGTGCTGTGTTGATGCATCAGATTTTAGTGGGGTAGTTAACCATGCCAGTAAGGCCTGGCAGGAACTGGGCACCAAGTCCTAAAAGTCTAGAGGGGTAGAGGGGAGTCTATAGAATAGGCACAGCAGGAGAGCACTCTGAGATTTTGAAGGACTTGGCTGGGGCTGCTAGTATTGAACTTGTGCGCTGGTCATCAGTAAAGGGTGTATGTGCGTGTGCACGCATGTGTGTGTGTTTGCATAAGTGTGCATGTGTGTGTGTGCGTGTGTGCGTGCATATGTGCACGTGTATTTGTTTGTGTGTGTGTGTCTGTGTGTGTGTCTGTGTGTGTGTGTGTGAATGTGTGTATTCAAGGGTCCTGAAGGCACATGGCTGGACAGAGGAAGCCCTATGCTCAGACAGAGGAAGAAGAATAAAAATACCAAAAAGTTTGGCTTAAAGGACATCCTGTTTTGGGGCAGGAAAAAGACACACTTCCCCTGATAAATATGCATTGTTTTGTCCTGCTTTACTTTCAGCTACTTTAGCTGCATTCTTTTATAGTGGAAATTGAGTTTGGCGTCGTCGCTTTTGCTTGCGTTGCTTTTTGCTCTTATTATTTTTCTTATACTGCAGTTAGTGGCATCTGAAACATTTAAACATACACTTTCATCGCTTTACAATTACCATTCACTTCAGTTATAATTCACTTTTTGAAACAACAAGAGTAAACCCTTTTAGTAGATTGACTTGAACCAATCTCCATATTGGACTCTACTACTGTTCTTTTTTCTTCTGTTTGTTTGTCCAATAGATGGATTGAGCATGAATGGATAGTAAGCAGGACTCCACATATGATGCAACCCAAATGGCAACCAATTCCCTAAATAGTGCACTACTTTTAACCAGGGCCCATTTTGGGAATAGCGTGTAATTTGGGCCGCATACATAGTCATAGTGAGGCAGCTAATACAGCTATTCCAACGCAAGAGCCAGTGAAAGCCAGCCGGCCAGCCAGAGAGAGATAAGATCCAAAAACTGGATTCAATAGCAGTTTCCATGGAGCTCAACTGCCCAGTCAGCAGGCACACTGAACAGAGAGAGAGAGAGAAAATATACATAGATAGATAAATGGATAGATAGAAACAGAGATAAATATACAACCTGTTTATTTATTTTACCTTTCAAACATCAACTATTTGCACATTGTTACAACACTGTACATAGCCAATAATATAACATTTGAAATGTCTATATTCTTTTAACATGTTTGTCAGTGTAATGTTTACTGTGTAATGTTGGCAATGTAAATATATGTTTCCCATGCTAATAAACCCTTTAAATTGAAATTGAATTAAGAGAAAGAGAGAGAGAAATAGAGAGAAACAGATGTAGAGATATAAACAGAGAGAAAGGGAGAGAGAGAAGGAGAGAGAGAATTGATAGAAGGGGGATATAAAGAGAGAGAGAGAGAGAGAGGCAGGAAGCTGAATGTTGAGTGAATACAGACCAGTATGGCTGACCAATAGCAGTGTGTTGCCTGTGCAATTGGCTAGCTGCCCTGTATCATTCTACACCCCTTGGCTGTCGAAACGTTCGATATAACATTTTTGCATCTGAGCTCCTAGAGTGTGCGTCTCTCCTTTATTTTCAAGTTTTCTACTCTGCTAGCCAGCACCTCGCCTAAATAGGTGTGCGTTTCTTTTTCTTCTAGGTCATTCTACACCCCTACCTTTGACAAACCCAGTCAAATGATTTTACAGCACACACTAACCCCGCCCATGATAACATCTTTGAATCCTCATTGGTCCTCTCAACCATTGTGAAAGAAAATAATTATTATAATAATATATGTCATTTAGCAGATGCTTTTATCTTGCTTTCACACATTTTACATGCTCTACCAACTGAGCTACAAAGGCCCATTGCCTAACAGTCAGTGTAGAAATAGAACCACTGATTACATTGATACAAGTATTGGAATATAAAAACTACACAAACATACAAATCGGACACATCCAAAGACAATTGCTAAATGGGGATGGCTTGTGTGTATGGTGTAATGTTTGGTCCCCTCGTGTTCCTGACCGTGTATTAGAATGTTGTTGTAGCCAGGCTCTGCTGGTTCCCTTGTTAAGAAAGGTCAATCTGCTGATTAGAGGAAGAGACTGGTCCCCGGAAACCACTCAAGGACACTAATAGTCAGGGGAGTGTGGCCACCGAACGGCAATGACACGTCAGGATAAACACACACACACACACACACACACACACACACACACACACACACACACACACACACACACACACACACACACACACACACACACACACACACACACACACACACACACACACACACACACACACACACACACACACACACACACACAGTCCAAATAGGGGGCAAGGAACTCCGTTCTTTATCAATCTGCACTCTGAAAAGACATGATTGATTGGTCATTCTGTGGTCAATGAAATGGATGAAAAAGTAATAAGTAATATCTAACAGTTTCACAACATATACCCAAAATACACGTAAATCTAAGTAAGGAATGGATTAAGAATATACTTAATGTCAGAGTGGCATTGGACTCCGATATAGTGGCATAGTATAGAATACAGTATATACATATGAGATGGGTGACGCAATATTTACACACAATTAAAGGGACTAAGATACCGTAGAATAGTATAGAGTACAGTTCATACATATGAGATGAGTAATGCAAGGTACTGAGACATTATTAAAGTGGCTCGTGTTTCATTTCCTTAAAGTGGCCAGTGATTCCTAATCTATGTCTATAGTCAGCAGCCTCTGATGTGCTGAAGATGGCTGTTTAACAGTCAGTGGTGTAGTGTATATATACAGTATATACATATGAAATGTGTGATGCAATATGTAAAGACAATTTAAAAGTCACCCAGATACTGTAGAATAGTGTGAAGTGCAGTTTATACATATGGGATGAGTAATGCTAGATACGGAAACAATATTAAAGTGGCTAATGATCCATTTCTAAAAGTGGCCAGTGATACCTAATCTATGTCTATAGGCAGCCGCCTCTGATGTGCTTGTGATGACTGTTTAGCAGTCTGATGGCCTTGAGATAGAAGCTGTTTTTCAGTTTCTTGGTCCCAGCGTTGATGCACCTGTACTGACCTCTCCTTCTGGATGATGTGGGGTGAACAGGCAGTGGCAAACACAACAGGCATGAAGCATGTTAGAGGAAAACACATATTTATGTTAAGTGACCAGTGTGTTTGCACTCTTTTTTTTCATTCTCACAGCAGACATTGTTTTATTTCTGTTTATTCTTGATTAGTGCAGGGATTTGTACAGTATAGACTATTGGTCGTGAGGATGGACAACAGGGCTGCGAAAGGTCAATGCTCTCCCAACTCAATCAATCCATGAAACGGACTGAAAACCAACTCCTCAATTTGCATTGGCCCATTATTGTCGATAAAGATACTTTTGATTTCTTAATTGAATTTCAATCCATTTTCTCAGTTGAGTAATAAAAATAGAAATGGCCCCTGATGGACACAGGAAGTATGGTAGCAAAACAGGAAAGGATGTCCCTTTGGGACTCACAGTACCACAACATGCAGCTGGTTTCTTATAGTTCTAGTTTTCTGTCAATTTCAATTCAGTTCAACTCCTGCTTATTTCCCAATAGTCCATTTGGAAATATGACAAGGATATTGAGACGCTATTACAGTGTCTTGCACATAACTTTGCTTGTCTGATCATGTTTGATTGGTAGAAAAAAGTATAATGTGAAGCTAACTGTGCCCCTGATCTGATCTTTTACAAATTAATGAAACAATATTTTCACTGACCATCCCAGTTGGAGTGTATGACCTGTGTGTGACCTGTGTTTGAGCCATTGTAGCCAGGTATGTGTACCGTATCTGTGCATGTCAGTATGCACATGTGTGTGTGTGTGTGTGTCTATGAGTATGCACACATCTACTGTATGTGTGTTGCTTGTTTAAGGGGCATCCTGCTCCGCTGGAACAATGGCTCAAACACAGGCCACACGTGTGGGATCGGCTGTGGCTCTCCTCTTGTATCCGCCGGGGCAATGGTGTGTGTGTGGAAGGGTGTGAACAAGCGATGATGTCACCCAATCATGAGCTCACCAGGGGAGGGGCAGGGAGAGAGGGAGGAAGGATATGCAGAGGAGATGGATGAGAGAGAGAAAGTGAATGGGAGAGGAGAAAGGAGAGGAAGGACAAGAAGAGAGCGTATAGACATTAGAAAGGTGGAGTAGAGAGGATTGTGACAGCAGATTTTCTCTCCTTGTGTCATCGTCATCAAAGAGAGGTGGCAGGAATATAGAAACTGATCATGTCAGGAGTTCTCTTTACACATACATACATAATGGTTGGTACGCACCAAGACTAGAAAATAAAATGTATTATGTTGTGTTTTTCTTATCCAGATTCCATTAACACAGACAGAGCCTGAGCGAATAATATGACATTTGAAATGTCTTTATTCTTTGTAATGTTTACTGTTCATTTTTGTTGTTTATTTCACTTTTGTTTATTATCTACTTCACTTGCTTTGGCAATGTTAACGTATGCTTCCCATGCCAATAAAGACCTTGAATTGAAATTGAAAAAAAATTGAGAGGGAAAGAGAGAGAGAGAGAGAGAGAGAGAAAGATCGAGAGAGAGGGAGAGAAAGCGTGAGTGAGAGAAAGATCGAGAGAGAGGGAGAGGGAGAGAAAGCGTGAGAGAGAGAGAGATGTGCTGTAGCTGAATATGTGAAATGCACCAGGTGGCATCTTCAAAGATGTGATATGTACCATCTGGGGGAGTGCAGAATGTCAGTGGCCTGCTCTACACTGTGAGGTCACTAGCGTAGCATGCAGGAAACCCTTCACTTTACTGGATGGCAGGCAAACAACACACTTTGATTTTATTAGCCGAAGCACATGATCTGCCTTTGAGGATGACCTGGCTACTACCAATTGAGACAATGCTCTGTTTTTCTTAGTTACTGATCTGAAATGTTCTTATTACGGATTATTAGAGCTTATGCTGACAGTAGAGTGGATAGGGCTTTTTTTTAAACCATATGGTAACATTGTGAGCTTCATTATTCAATTAAGGGATCTACAACCCTCAGTCTTCATCAGGATTAAATATATCTTTGTTATTGTGTTGTCTAGTCTATAGCTAATCTATGGCATGGCCCTATTTTATATTGAACCTTTATTGTGACCGGGAGTCATGCTCAGACCAAGGTCTCTTTTACAGATGAGCCATGCTCTAGGGTTTATCAGTGACAAATGACCTACACTCTTCAGGCCGTTTGGTTGGAGTAGCTATTATGATATTAGTTAAAGGCCCAATGCAGCCATTTTTATCTCAATATCAAATCATTTCTGGGTAACAATTAAGAAATCTTACTGAGAGGTTTGGAACTCTCTTTCTTATTGGTCTAATTATGTCACCAGGCAGGACTGGTGATGTCACCAGGCAGGACTAGTGATGTCACCAGGCAGGACTGGTAATGTCACCAGGCAGGACTGGTAATGTCACCAGGCAGGACTGGTAATGTCACCAGGCAGGACAAAAATCGATCCCATCAAATCAGGCAGAAATGTCAGGCGGTCTTTTCAAACAGCTCTTACACTAAAAGGGCATTATCATAATTTTCACAATTTCACAGTATTAGTCCAACCACATATTGTGGAAATATGTATAAAACACAGGACAATCAAATGTTTTACTGCACTGGGCCTTTAATATGAATACGCTAAATAAGCAATATAGCAAATATAATATATTATGTTATCTGTCTGTTATATTCACGTTAGCATTGTTTCAAAGGCCTTGGTATCCAGTATGCACACACCAACAGGGATATGCCACATGATTTTGAGGGCGGCTATGCCTCCATGTGAGCCCTGGGTGTAGTAGGCTACTGTACACTCTCAGAAAAAAGGGTTCAAAAAGACTTCTTCAGCTGTCCCCCATATGAGAACCCTTTGTGGTTCCAGGTAAAATACTTTTTGCTTCCATGTAGATCCTTCTGTGGAAAGATCTGTGACAGTGACCGACTGCTGGAAGCTACAGTTAGCCTTATAAATACAAAATTATTGTCACATACACCGGAGAGGTGCAGTAAAATGCGCTGTTTTATAGCGTCAGTCATAGTAGTACGGTGCCCGTTGTGCAAATTAGGGTTAAGTGCCTTGCTCAAATCAAATTGTATTTGTCACATGCACCGAATACAACAGGTGTAGACCTTACAGTGAAATGTTTACTTACAAGCCCTTAACCAACAATGCAGTTTTAAGAAAATACCTAAAAAATAAAGAAAGCAAGAGATAAGAATAACAAATAATTAAAGCGCAGCAGTAAATAACAATAGCGGGCCTATATACAGGGGGTACCGGTACAGAGTCAATGTCAATGTGCGGGGCCCCGGTGTTGAGGTAATTCCGGTAATATGTACATGTAGGTAGAGTTACTAAAGTGACTATGCATAGATAATAACAGAGAGCAGCAGCATTACGGCGGGCGGGGGGGCGCAATGCAAATAGTCTGGGTAGCCATTTGATTAGCTGTTCAAGAGTCTTATGGCTTGGGGGTAGAAGCTGTTTAGAAGCCTCTTGAACCTAGACTTGGCGCTCCAGTACCGCTTCTTGCGTGGTAGCAGAGAGAACAGTCTATGTGGCTGGAGTCTTTGACAATTTTTGGGCCTTCCTCTGACACCACCTGGTATAGATGGCAGGTCCTGGGTGGCAGGAAGCTTGGCCCCAGTGATGTACTGGGCCATACGCGCTACACTCTGTAGTGCCTTGCGGTCAGAGGCCGAGCAGTTGCCATACCAGGCAGTGATGGAACCCGTCAGGATGCTCTCGATGGTGCAGCTGTAAAACCTTTTGAGGATCTGAGGACCCTTGTCAAATCTTTTCAGTTTCCTAAGGGGAATAGGTTTGGTCCTGCCCTCTTCACGACTGTCTTGGTGTGCTTGGACCATGTTAGTTTGTTGGTGATGTGGACGCCAAGGAACTTGAAGCTCTCAACCTGCTCCACTACAGCCCCGTCTATGAGAATAGGGGCGTGCTCGGTCCTCCTTTTCCTGTAGTACACAATCACAAAGACTTTATATCAACTCAACTGAAACTGCCCACTGATGTTGTGCGTAATGTCACTTTCTCCAGAGTCCATAGATTGGGTAAGGCCTCTGGGAATAGGACCCGGGCTATTATTGCATGTTTTGACAATTTTAAGCAAAAGGAAATGGCGAAGAGCAGGGGCAGGGGCAGAGAACTCAGAATCACTGATTTTGGATTGAATGATCACTTCCCCACCGAGATCTGTATCCTATCATGAAGGAAAAGCATTGCCTGAATCAACGAGTCTCCATGGTGATGGATAAACTTTACATCATCGGGCAACTGTATCGAGACTCTAGAGTAACTCCCTGGCTATTTTAATCCAACTGTATCAGGACTCTAGAGTAACTCCCTGGCTATTTTAATCCAACTGTATCAGGACTAGAGTAACTCCCTGGCTATTTTAATCCAACTGTATCGGGACTCTAGAGTAACTCCCTGGCTATTTTAATCCAACTGTATCAGGACTAGAGTAACTCCCTGGCTATTTTAATCCAACTGTATCAGGACTCTAGAGTAACCCCCTAGCTATTTTAATCCAACTGTATCAGGACTAGAGTAACTCCCTGGCTATTTTAATCCAACTGTATCAGGACTCTAGAGTAACTCTCTGGCTATTTTAATCCAACTGTATCAGGACTCTAGAGTAACTCCCTGGCTATTTTAATCCAACTGTATCAGGACTCTAGAGTAACTCCCTGGCTATTTTAATCCAACTGTATCAGGACTAGAGTAACTTCCTGGCTATTTTAATCCAACTGTATCAGGACTCTAGAGTAACTCCCTAGCTATTTTAATCCAATGTTCGAATCTGAGTTTGTGTGTTGTAGTGTATCATGACAACTTCAACTATAATCAATACATGCTCTATTGATCTCCACTATAATGAATACATGCTCTATGGATCTCCACTTGATAAGGAAAGGGCTGCATATAGCTCAGGTTAATGTATGTAGCCTTCCTAACAAAATACATGAGGTTTTTAACTTGGTCAACATAAATCATATTCATATTTTGGCTTGGACCGAAACGCATTTAGATGCATCTGTAAATGATGGACAAATGAACATTCAAGGATATAGTCTACTGAGAAGGGACTGGAATGGTGGGGGTGTAGCACTGTATATTCAGGATCATATACCTTTTAAGAGGAGGGATGACCTTAATGTAAGTCAAATAGAGGCACTATGGGCTCAGGTACATCTGCCTCACCAGGCAGCCATATTGGTAGGATGTGTGTATAGACCTCCTAGCTCTAAGGTGTCCTATCTGGATGACTTATGCACTGGGTTTGATCAGGCCACAGATATTAACAGAGATGTATTAATCTTGGGTGATTTTAATATAAATTGGAAGGATCATAATAATTCAAATATAACTAAATTGATGAGATATGCCGAGAACTGTGGTTTGAAACAAATGGTTAAGGATACTACTAGATCATCAACTAAGTTGGGTCATCGTTCAGACACATGCATTGATCTGATCTTCTGTAATATACCATTGCAATGCTTAAAAGCCAGATCAATGCCAGTGGGCTGGATAGACCATAATATTGTGACCATAACCATGAACACCAAGGTTCCAAAGAAAACCCCAAGGATTGTGGTTAAGGGACATTTTAAAAGATTTAATCATGAGCTATTTCAAAGTGATTTGCTGTACCCTGGGAGCTGATTTATCTAGAGGATGATTTAAATCACGCTACAGAAGGTTTTATTTATTTGCTCACTGAGGTAATGGACCATCATGCCCCAGTAAGAAAGAGTACATTTGGGGCTCGTCCATCTCCATGGATTGATATTGAACTCGGTGAGTTTTTTTTCATTGAAATATTGCAAAAGTCTTAGCAGCCAAATCTAAACTAGAAATGTATTAACAGAATTATAGAACACTATGTAATTATGCAGTTAAATTGAATCGTAAGAAAAAAACATTATTTTACAAAAATGTTTTTATTGATTGTAAAAATTATTGTAAAAAGTTATGGAATACAGTTAAGGGCTTACTTGGTACATCTATCTCATCATGCCCATCTAGTGTGGAGGTTGACGGAAGAACAATAACAAAACCAGCTGATATTGCCAATCATTTTGCAAATTCTTTTACAAAGAAAATTAATTTACTGAGCACTAATGTAAACACCCATTCTTCCGAACAAGCTATTGTCCAATAGATTGATGATCATATTATGAGCAACAAAACCTGCTCTTTTAGTCTACAAATGGTGTCAGTAGAGGAAGTGTTAAACCTATTGAAGTCATTACCCAATGGTAAATCTACAGGTTATGATCTTATGGACAATTTTTTTTACTTTGCAGATTGCAGCTCCACTGAAATACATATTTAATTGTTCACTGGAAAAGGGGATGTTTGCACATGTATGGAAGCATGCTAAACCGTGTCCTATTCCGAAAGACAACAAAGAACCCATTACTCCTGACAATAGTCAACCAATTAGTCTACTCCCTTCACTCAGTAAGATATTGGAGGGTATTGTGAGAAGACAAATATGGGAGTACATGGAAAAGAAGGATCTGATTACAGCCAATCAGCATGCTTATCGCAAAAACCATTCCACTACCACTGCATTGGTTGACATGACTGACCAGTGGCTCAATGCTATGGGTAATGGTAGGTTTGTGGGTGTACTATTTTATTTTATTTTAGTGCAGCATTTGATTTAGTGGATCATTAAATAATTTTGACAAAATGATTGCATTATGTTTTAAGGAGGTAGCATTAAATTGGGTACAGTCATATCTAACTGACAGGAAACAGTCCACCTATATCAATGGTTCATTTTCTTCCCCTCATGCTTTAAACTGTGGAATACCGCAGGGCAGCTGCCTTGGGCCACTTCTTTACTTAATATATACCAACGACTTTCCTTATGCCTTATCCTTATCGGAAACTCAAGCTACTATATTTGCAGATGATACCACAGCAAGTCAATCGGTTCAACAGGTACAGCAAGCTCCACAAGTATATTTGGAATATATCAGGGAGTGGGTTTGCCGGAACAAACTTGTTTAAACACCAAGAAAACCAACGTTATGTTGGTCTGTTCCACCAGGAAAAGGCCAAAACATCATGGGATACAATTAAGTATGGGAGGAGTACACATTAAGGAAGTGGCAGAAATCAAACTACTGGGAGTGCAGCTAGACAACTGCTTATCATGGTCATCTCAAATAACTCATCGATGTAAAAATAATAACATTTAAACTGCATGCATGATCAGAAGGATAGCTAAATATTTACCAGGGAAGATTCTTAAGCAAATAACACAAGTTTTAATTGAGAGTCGGGTGAACTACTGTTCTGTGGTTTGGGGAAATGCATCAGCAAGTGAAATTAGGAGGATGCAGATTGCACAGAACTAAGCAGCAAGGATTGTTTTAAGGTGGAGATATGGTTCTTCTGTTGTAGTCATGTACAATGCTCTTGGTTGGTCATCAATCAACAAGATAATTGAATATAACATGCTTATTTTATTTCATAATATACACCATTTAAAACAGCCAAACTCTATTCACAATAGTATTCAGTTGGTAAGAGACAGACATTCAGTAAATACTAGGAATAGATTGTCCACCATCTACAGTATGTGTTATCCAGACAAAAAAGAGAAATAGGCAAGAGAACATTTCGATTTAGAGCAATAAAGAAATTAAATAATTTAACTGAGCAAACCAGAAACCTTTCAATATATACATTCCAACAATACTTTAAAACCATTTAAATATAATACATAGGAAAGTTGTGCTGGACTATGGTAGATGAAGAATCAATCAATTTTTGAGTATTTATCTGGCCAATATGTTAGTGTATTATGTATGTTTGAAACAGCGTGTTATTTGTGAAAATGTGATCGTATTATACATTTATTTGAATGTTTAAGGACTCTTGGAAGATTAGTCCAAATGAGGATTAAAAGAGATCCTAATCAAATCAAATGACTTATTAATTATTGTCACATGCTCTTATGTAATCCTTTATAAAGACTTCAGAACAGGCAGAGGACATGCTCAAAATGTAATTTACATAACCATAGACCACTTAAACTTGTACAACACTTCCACTCGCGGCTGGCCAAAAATAACTAACTGAAAGCCATGCCCCCACTAATCTACACCTCCACCCTGGGAAACAGAAATGTATCTTCACCATACCACTTTTTCTTGAGAGTGTGTGATGATTGTACATTCATATTCAAAATATTGGTTACAAAAATGTTCCGTTATATTCGGTTATGTACCCTGAAAGGTATTGACAGGTACATTGTGTGTTTTGATCTTTTTGAACCCGAGGGAAACAATACTGTACCCTAACCGTACCCTTGTTTCTGTGAGTATGTAGACTGATAAAGGGTCCGCTCTCCACATAACAGTCCTAAAATTAAGCATTATAAGCTGAACAAGAAACAGTTGCTAATGTTATAGCTAATGCTCCTACACCTTGTAGTTCATGAGCCAGAGATCAGGATATCTTTAAAAACATCTGGGGGGACAATAATGTCTCATAGTGTTATTTTGCAAGCTCTCTGTCCTCTAGAAAAGGCACTCTTGTCAATGTAATTTTGCTGATGGGGCCAGAAATGTTTGACACTCCTGACTTACAGTTTACAATGTGTTATCTCTTTCACACATTTTACCACGAAGCACAATATTTCAACAAAAAGTAATTTGATATCAGACATTGGTCTGTGATTGATGTTCCTATGTTCTTCTGTCCTGTCCAGCAAAAGTCCCTGAGGGAAAAATGGTTGCTAGACGGAGCTGCTGGGTCGGAGCAGGACGAGGCCAAGAAACAGCTGGCGGAGGACGAGGCCAAGCTCAAGGGGATTGAGGAGAACATCAATAGGTACGTCTACAACCCAGGAACACTGGTGGACCTACTACCTTTATATGTTTCTGGATTCACTCTATATCTTTAGTTCACCAGTCTTTAACCAGGCAAAACCTGCTCTTAACGTGGTCAAATCCTAATATCCTGTTCTCTCTATTTAATTTTTGCATGCCGGCTCTCTGGCAATGTGGCGCAGCACATTTGCTATGATTGAGACCCTTCTGCAACGTTTCTTTGAAACATTTTAATAAGACATAAGTTGTACTCTTAGCTGGAAAGGAGGATAGGCCTATCAGATGCTGCAAAGCACTCAATACCATTTAGACAAAACTAGCCAGACTTAAGAGAGTGGGTAGGGGTAATGGTGGAGGCAGTAATGAGGGTGCTCACTGGTGGAGAGACGAACGCAGACAACGTCTGGAACAGCACTCATCAATCTCTCCAGTACAAAAAGGAGACCCAGTAGCCAAGCCCCCCTCCCCCCTCCCCCCTTTCCACTCGCACCCCCTCCCTCATCCATCCAACCATTTTCTTTCTCACTCATAGCAAAACCGTGTCATCAATCTTCTTCTCTGGCAGTCCATTTCACTGATTAAATTCCTCCTGGCTGCTGCAGCCCAGCCCTGGCAGAACGCTGGCGCTGGCTGGCTGTATTGGGGCTCAGACTGGGGCAACACTGGCACTAAACTGTCACAACTACCAATGAGCAACGGCAGCTAACAATGGCCGCTGTCAAGGCCGGCGCTAGGCAGAATACAGAATGGGATAATGCTAAGGAGAAGCTATTGTCCCTATCTCAAATAAGCGCTTAATTCTGTTAGATAGGCCGTAGCCAGGAAGGCCCCAGTGAGGTTGTTTTGGTATTTAACAATATGAGGGCATTTAAAGGGATAGTTCATGGGTATTTCTCTTTGGCTCTGAGCAATTCATTTTAAATAAAAAATATCAGTGTATCACCTTCCCAGGGGATGAGCTCTGTAGTTGGGTGTGATGGGCTGTATCTTCTGACTCTGTAAAGCCCTCATTGTGTGCATAGTTGCCCAAAATAACAAACATTTTAGATAGACTAGACATAAATCCCAAACTGCATTTGGAATACTAGATCTGGCTTGGAACACATTGTCAAACTGTTTGTGTGCATCACTGACCATGTCTGTGTGTGAATGATCACGTTTATCCCTTTTCTGCAGACTGGAGCAGGAACTGGAGGACCTGGAGACGGACGTGTCGGTGACCTCCACCAAAGAGAGTCTGACAGATGCAGCCAACGTGGAGGAAGCCAAGACTGCCGACAACAAAGTGAGCCCCCCCCACCCCCACCCCTGAGGGCAGCTGGACATCGCAGGTCCACCGGACACTGACACACTATTAGAGACACAAGTATTTGCTTAGGGTGTGTGTGTGAAGGGTAAGGGGGGGGGGGGGAATGTGAGTGAGAGAGAGAGAGTTGGGGGGCATGTTTGAAGTAGGGGAGTGGGAATCGAGGGAAGGGGGGAGCGGACTGCCAGAGCAAGCCTTGGGTCATAAATGATAGCAAAAAGCTCTGTGTGTACAGTTACTGCCCTTGTGATGGACTGACAGTGACATGTCCACTTGAGCAAATGCCATCTCGATATTATGCCATCAGTAATATCATTAGTGACAGTCCGGATGGGCCTGGAGAGTCAGACACTGGGTCTGACAAGCTGTGTATGGGGAAGAGTTGATGACGGGAGGGGGGCTCTTGTCCAAAGGGGAAGTTCATATTGACAGCACACACTGGGCAGTTTTTAGCATGGGGGTTTCATAGCAACGGCTAGAAAAGATGCTCTGTCTTTTCTGTCTCCTTCTTGAACTCGTTGGCTCTTTCCTTCACGAGTCAATATCCACTTCCTTAAACCATCCATGCTGGCACCGCTTTCCTCAAAGGGAAAGTTCTTATATAATGTGGCATCTCTTTCTACCTCAGTCGTTTTTCTTGCTTCCTTGTCGGACATTGTTTTTATGGCATACCTCAATGGAAAATATATTCCTTCCCTCAAACTAGATTTTCAAAGAAATATGTTAAATATGTGACACAATGTTCATTCATTATGTAGCTATGGTTTTGAATAAGAGTGTCTCTTCAAGAAGCAAATCCAATACTTCAAAACTGTGGGTTGTCAGGAGAACTCGAGTGGCGCAGCGGTCTAAGGCACTGCATCTGAAGTGCTAGAGGTGTCACTACAGACCCTGGTTTGATTCCAGGCTGTATCACAACCGGCTGTAATTAGGAGTCCCATGGGCGGCGCACAATTTGCCCAGTGTTGTCCGGGTTTGGCAGGGGTAGGCTGTCATTGTAAATAAGAATTTGTTCTTAACTTGCTCAAACATAATAACAAAATCTATACTGCTAAATTCATTGTTTTTTGAATTGCCAATTCTCCCTGACTGTCAAGCTTTCTTTTTGGTAATAGTTCTCAAAGATTATATGATAAAATATATTCTGTAGGTTCATTATCTTTTCTACATACTGTATATCTGGTTTTAGTCATTTAAGTTTACACTGAAAGCAATTAGCTCAAAGTATCTAGACATTTCTAGACACATTATAGTTTTCTGGGTCAGGTGATGATACCTTGGTAGAACTGTCAGACTCAAAGAGACATTTTTATACAAAGTATTTCAGGGTTTTTATGCTATTGAAATTCTTCCTGAAATTGAAATACATTTTCGGGATGGAAAAGCACTAGTGAACTGAGCTCTAGAATTAAATTAATTGAGTCAAGTTTAGAGTAGAGGTGGAATCCCAAGCATATGTGTAGTGCAATTAAAACTTCTTCAGGATCGGTGTGTCCCCTGCGGGACGGTTGAGCTAATGTAGGCTAATGCAATTAGCATGAGGTTGTAAGTAACAGGTAGCCTAGTGGACAGGTACCCTAGTGGACGGCAGGTAGCCTAGTGGTTGGAGTGTTGGACTAGTAAGCGAAAGTTTGCAAGATCAAATCCCCGAGCTGACACAGGTAAAAATCTGTCGTTCTGCCCCTGAACAAGGCAGTTAACCCACTGTTCCTAGGCCGTCATTGAAAATAAGAATTTGTTCTTAACTGACTTGCCTAGTAAAATTAACAAGAACATTTCCCAGGACATAGACAGATCTGATATTGGCTTAAATTCTTGTTAATCTAACTGGACTGTCCAATTTACAATAGCTATTACAGTGGAAGAATACCATGCTATTGTTTGAGGAGAGTGTATAGTTTTGAACATGAAAAGTTATTAATAAACAAATTAGGCACATTTGGGCGGTCTTGCTACAAAAGTTTGACCAGAAATACAATGGTTCATCAGTCTAAACCTTTGCACGTACACTGCTGCCATCTAGTGGCCAAAATCTAAATTGCATCTGGACTGGAATAATACATTATGGCCTTTCTCTTGCATTTCAAAGAGGATGGTATATTCTCCTATATTCCTTTCACATTTCCACAAACTTCAATGTGTTTCATTTCAAATGGTACCAAGAATATGCATATCCTTGCTTCAGGGCCTGAGCTACAGGCAGTTAGATTTGGGTATGTCATTTTAGGCGAAAATTGAAAAAAAGGGGACGATCCGTAAGAGGTTTACCATTAGACCTTTACATCAATTAAAGTATATTACCCTAAAATATGAATATTACTACAGTATGCATCCAATTTAAAAGTACTGCAATAAGAATACAATTATCAAAAAAGTGCATACCATAAGCCTTCAATGTAAGGTAATTTTATTTTATCAAAGTCTGTAACATAGCATACACTGCAACTATGGCGATACAAAGTATAGCCAGGAGATTGCAACGACAAACGGAGCAACTCAACTTCATGATATCCTACCTAGGGCGGAACCCGATTTCAATAACCCCCAGCGTTTAATTTGCGTCACCCTAGTGTCCAGAAACAATAGAAACTAAAGGCATAAAGCTTCACACACATTACCGGGGAAACATCCCTGCCTGGATAAAGCCACGGGCGTAGGTGTGCTTCACTCCTATGATGTGTAAACATATGGCCATCCATCCGGAGAATGCCATAAATTGTGATTGAAACATCATGCTGTGCCTTGGCACCAGAAAGTCACTGACACAAGGGTCACCCTCTCTCATTCTATATGCCCTACAAATGTTTACATGTTCACTAGCATATAAGCATGATTTGATACGGTATATTCTGTGTTTGATCATGTCTTTTCTGGGTTTATTCATGTGTTTTCTGGGTTTGATCATTAGTTTTCAGGGTTTTATCATTTGTTTTCTGGGTTTTATCATTTGTTTTCTGGGTTTGATCATTCGTTTTCTGGGTTTTATCATTTGTTTTTGGGGTTTGATCGTGTCTTTTCTGGGTTTGATCATTCGTTTTCTGGGTTTGATGCTCTATGATGAATGGATTAAAATACTGTTTTCTCTCTCTCTCCCCTCTCTCTCTCTCAGGCTCCTGCAGGCACTGTTCAAGGTAACACATCTTCATTCACTTCCTTATTCCTCCTCCTCTTATTTCTCCTCTTTTACAAGTCTGTTGTGTTTGTCTCTCTTTCTCCCTCCCTCTCTCATTCTCACCCCACCTCCTTGTTCGGTGACCACTTATAGAGGCTAAGGAAGTGTTCAAAGGAAGCAACAGCCCTCGTCTGAACATGTCCGGAGGTGCATCAGATATAATGAGAACAGGTGAGTCTCGGTACCCTGTAGATCACATACTGAGACGCACTGTAGAGCGACATCTTAGAGAAATGCTTTGCCTCTAGATTCACTCTAGATTATAATGTCATGCTAGCATATTAAGGTGATGTTATTCCTTTCAATGTAACATTTTTGGGGGGGGAATATATTCCTGTTTCATTCAGGAATATATTAACTGATTCATAGTCAATTGAGACATTATTGACTGATTATATGAATCATATACTGTAAATTGCATCTGTGCAATCTTACATACAATAGAGCCCATTTTTGTCATAAATGGAAGACATCTCAATACGATTCCATTGGAGTCTTCTTTATCTGTCTTTGTCCCAAACCTGGGCACCTCCTCTGTGTTTGTCTCTTTCTCTCTCCCCCTCTATCTCCATCTCTATTTCTCACCCCACTTCCTTGACTGCTTATAGAGGTCAAGGAAGTGCTCAAAGTGCACAACAGCCCTCGTCTGGACATGTCCGGAGGTGCATCAGATATAATGAGAACAGGTGAGTCTCGGTACCCTGTAGATCACATATTGAGACACACTGTAGAGCGACATCTTAGAGAAATGCTGCTTTTTCACTCTCTTTTTCCTTTTTTTCCAGTCTTGAACATACAGTACCAGTCAAAAGTTTGGACACACCTACTTATGCAAGGGTGTTCATTTATTTTTTACTATTTTCTACATTGTAAAGAAAATTGTGAAGATACCAAACCTATGAAATAACACATAGGGAATCATGTAGTAACCAAAAAAGTGTTAAAGAAATCTAAATATATTTTATATTTGAGATTCTTCGAAGTAGCCACCCTTTGCCTTGATCACAGCTTTGCACTCTCTTGGCATTCTCTCAACCAGTTTCATGAGGAATGCTTTTCCAACAGTCTTGAAGGAGTTCCCACATATGCTGAGCACTTGTTGGCTGCTTTTCGGGTCCATCTCAATTGGGTTGAGGTCTAGTGATTGTGGAGGCCAGGTCATCTGATTCAGCACTCCATCACTCTCCTTCTTGTTCAAATAGCCCTTACACAGCCTGGAGGTGGGTTTTGGGTCATTGTCCCCCTAAGCGCAAACCAGATGGAGCGGCATATCTCTGCAGAATGCTGTGGTACTGTAGCCATGCTGGTTAAGTGTGCTTTGAATTCTAAATAAATCACAGACAGTGTCACAAGAATAGCACCCCCATACCATCACACCTCCTCCTCCATGCTTCATGGTGTGAACCACACATGCGGAGATCATCCGTTCACCTACTCTGCGTCTCACAAAGACACAGCGGTTGGAACCAAAAATCTCAGATTTGGACTTATCAGAACAAAGGACAGATTTCTACCGGCCTAATGTCCATTGCTCGGGTTTCTTGGCCCAAGCAAGTCTCTTCTTATTATTGGTGTACTTTAGTAGTGGTTTCTTTGCAGCAATACGACCATGAAGGCCTGAATCACACGGTCTCCTCTGAACAGTTGATGTTGTGATGTGTCTGTTATTTGAACTCTGTGAAGTATTTATTTGGGCTGCAATCTGAGGTGCAGTTAACTCTAATAAACTTATCCTCTGCAGCAGAGGTAACTCTGGGTCTTCCTTTCCTGTGGCGGTCCTCGTGGGAGCCAGTTTCATCATAACGCTTAATGGTTTTTGCGACTGCACTTGAAGAAACTTTAAAAGTTCTTGACATTTTCCTGATTGACTGACCTTCATGTCTTAAAGTAATGATGGACTGTCATTTCTCTTTGCTTATTTGAGCTGTTCTTGCCATAATATGGACTTGGTCTTTTACCAAATAAGGCTATCTTCTGTATACCACCCTACCTTGTCACAACACAACTGGATGGCTCAGAACCATTAAGAAGGAAAGAAATTCTACAAATTAACTTTTAACAAGGCACATCTGTTAATTGAAATGCATTCCAGGTGACTACCTCATGAAGCTGACTGAGAGAATGCCAAGAGTGTGCAAAGCTGTCATCAAGGCAAAGGTTGGCTACTTTGAAGAATCTCAAATATACAAAAATGTTTGGTTACTACATGATTCCATATGTGTTATTTCATAGTTTTGATATTTTCACTATTAATCTACAATGTAGAAAATAGTAAAAATAAAGAAAAACCCTTGACTGGTACCGTAGATGCCTCTTAACATAGATCTGAGTACAACATCTGACGTCAGCTTCATATCATTTAGTTACATTCATGATTTTTCTAATAAAAAACAGTGAATACCAAATAATCATTGACATTGATAGCTATTACAGTGTTAGAGAATCTCACATTAACCCATAACCTAAATCTAAATTTAGGACAAAATGGCATTGGCACCCAAATGGATTGGGCACATAACAATTCAACAATCTATAATTTTTACATTTTTAGTAATTTAGCAGACGCTCTTATCCAGAGCGACTTAGATGAGCAATTAGGGTTAAGTGCCTTGCTAAAGGGGACATCAACAGATTTTTTCACCTAGTCAGCCTGGGGATTCAAACCAGCACCCTTTTGATTATTGGCCCAATGCTTTTAACCACTAGGCTACCTGCTACATCAATATGTAACTCCTCAGTGGATCTCATTATTATCAACACAACCAGTTTGAATGGCCAGGCAGTAGCTCCTTAATAGTGCTCTCGGCAGTATCACATTTAATCTAACACGTCATCAAATCGTCATTTTGATGACAGTTTCATTGAATGACAGCAAAATAGCTGAATGCTTGGCAATTTACCCCACTGTCATACACAACACCTCAGTATAGCTCAGGATATTGTAATCACAGTTACAAATGGCTGGGGACAGCTTCATCTCCTCTCTAGGGGGCTTTTCAGCAGTATCACACTGGGGCCCTTGGCCCTCCTTCCTCCTCCTCCTTACATGTGGGCTTCTGTCCCCCTTAATTAAACATTGACTTTCATCAGCCTCACAGTAGCCCTGAAAGGAGAGAGAGGGATTCCACTGAAGGGCTATACTCCACAGTGAGGGAGTGACTAATGCGTTATTTTACTTCTTGAGCCCAGGTCACCATACATCTCCCACCTAGAGAACCCTTTCTGAGCAGGAGGGTGGAATGGGGGGTGGAATGGGGCTACTTATTGTTTCATCAACACCTGCTGGGATTAAATGCAAATTGCAGACGCTTTCCTGGATTGGTTTGTTTTGGTAACATTTTGGTGTAATACGGCCATCATATAACAGCTAAATAATATAAACTAAAAAAGGAACATAGCATGATCACCATACCCTGTACATACCCCCCTGCAGGGTCTCAGGAGGAGTGGGGATATGCATGAAACACATTTCTGTTACACTCTTGTCCATCCACAGTGTGTAACGAGACACATATAAACACCACCCACATTATGATTATTATAAACAAATAATAGATATACTGTAGATATCTAGCAGCTAGAAATGTTGATAAGGTACAATACAATACAAGGGGACTGCGATGTGTGATCAATATAGAGGGACTGTTATGGGGGATCAATATGGGGGATCAATATAGAGGGACCGTTATGGGGGATCAATATAGAGGGACCGTTATGGGGGATCAATATAGAGGGACCGTTATGGGGGATCAATATAGAGGGACCGTTATGGGGTATACATTTACATTTGAGTAATTTAGCAGACTATCTTATCTAGAGCAACTTACAGGAACAATACGGTTAAAAGGCACATCGACAGATTTTTCACCTAGTCAGCTCAGGGACTGGAACCAGTGACCTTTCGCTTACTGGCCCAGCAATCTTAACTGCTCGGCTACCTGCCACCCCATGATACATGACACATCTACCAGTTCCATGATGTGAAAAGGGTGTACTGTAGTGCCTGCATGTGATGTGGTGCCTGCATGTGCTGTGGTGCCTGCATGTGATGTAGTGCCTGAATGTGCTGTAGTGCCTGAATGTGCTGTGGTGCCTGCATGTGATGTAGTGCCTGAATGTGCTGTAGTGCCTGAATGTGCTGTAGTGCCTGAATGTGCTGTGGTGCCTGCATGTGCTGTGGTGCCTGCATGTGCTGTGGTGCCTGAATGTGCTGTGGTGCCTGAATGTGATGTAGTGCCTGAATGTGCTGTGGTGCCTGAATGTGCTGTAGTGCCTGCATGTGCTGTAGTGCCTGAATGTGCTGTGGTGCCTGCATGTGATGTAGTGCCTGAATGTGCTGTAGTGCCTGAATGTGCTGTAGTGCCTGAATGTGCTGTGGTGCCTGCATGTGCTGTGGTGCCTGAATGTGCTGTGGTGCCTGAATGTGATGTAGTGCCTGAATGTGCTGTGGTGCCTGAATGTGCTGTAGTGCCTGCATGTGCTGTGGTGCCTGCATGTGCTGTGGTGCCTGCATGTGCTGTAGTGCCTGAATGTGCTGTGGTGCCTGAATGTGCTGTGGTGCCTGAATGTGCTGTGGTGCCTGCATGTGCTGTAGTGCCTGAATGTGCTGTAGTGCCTGCATGTGATGTAGTGCCTGAATGTGCTGTGGTGCCTGCATGTGCTGTGGTGCCTGCATGTGATGTAGTGCCTGCATGTGCTGTGGTGCCTGCATGTGATGTAGTGCCTGCATGTGCTGTGGTGCCTGCATGTGATGTAGTGCCTGAATGTACTGTAGTGCCTGCATGTGATGTAGTGCCTGAATGTGCTGTGGTGCCTGCATGTGATGTAGTGCCTGAATGTGCTGTAGTGCCTGCATGTGATGTAGTGCCTGAATGTGCTGTGGTGCCTGCATGTGCTGTGGTGCTTGAATGTGCTGTGGTGCCTGCATGTGCTGTGGTGCCTGAATGTGCTGTGGTGCCTGCATGTGCTGTAGTGCCTGAATGTGCCATGGTGCCTGAATGTGCTGTGGTGCCTGCATGTGCTGTGGTGCCTGAATGTGCTGTGGTGCCTGCATGTGCTGTGGTGCCTGCATGTGCTGTGGTGCCTGAATGTGCTGTGGTGCCTGAATGTGCTGTGGTGCCTGAATGTGCTGTAGTGCCTGCATGTGCTGTGGTGCCTGAATGTGCTGTAGTGCCTGAATGTGCTGTGGTGCCTGCATGTGATGTAGTGCCTGCATGTGCTGTGGTGCCTGCATGTGCTGTGGTGCCTGCATGTGCTGTGGTGCCTGAATGTGCTGTGGTGCCTGAATGTGCTGTGGTGCCTGCATGTGCTGTGGTGCCTGAATGTGCTGTAGTGCCTGCATGTGCTGTGGTGCTTGAATGTACTGTAGTGCCTGCATGTGCTGTAGTGCCTGCATGTGCTGTGGTGCCTGCATGTGCTGTGGTGCCTGCATGTGCTGTGGTGCCTGCATGTGCTGTAGTGCCTGCATGTGCTGTGGTGCTTGAATGTACTGTAGTGCCTGCATGTGCTGTGGTGCCTGAATGTGCTGTGGTGCCTGCATGTGCTGTAGTGCCTGCATGTGCTGTGGTGCCTGCATGTGCTGTGGTGCTTGAATGTGCTGTGGTGCCTGCATGTGCTGTGGTGCCTGAATGTGCTGTGGTGCTTGAATGTACTGTAGTGCCTGCATGTGCTGTAGTGCCTGAATGTGCTGTGGTGCCTGCATGTGATGTAGTGCCTGAATGTGCCATGGTGCCTGCATGTGATGTAGTGCCTGAATGTGCTGTGGTGCCTGAATGTGCTGTAGTGCCTGAATGTGCTGTGGTGCCTGCATGTGCTGTAGTGCCTGCATGTGCTGTAGTGCCTGAATGTGCTGTGGTGCCTGCATGTGATGTAGTGCCTGAATGTGCTGTGGTGCCTGAATGTGCTGTAGTGCCTGAATGTGCTGTGGTGCCTGCATGTGCTGTAGTGCCTGCATGTGCTGTAGTGCCTGAATGTGCTGTGGTGCCTGCATGTGCTGTAGTGCCTGAATGTGCTGTGGTGCCTGCATGTGCTGTAGTGCCTGAATGTGCTGTGGTGCCTGAATGTGCTGTGGTGCTTGCATGTGCTGTGGTGCCTGCATGTACTGTAGTGCCTGAATGTGCTGTAGTGCCTGAATGTGCTGTGGTGCCTGCATGTGATGTAGTGCCTGCATGTGCTGTAGTGCCTGAATGTGCTGTGGTGCCTGCATGTGCTGTGGTGCCTGCATGTGATGTAGTGCCTGAATGTGCTGTGGTGCCTGAATGTGCTGTGGTGCCTGCATGTGATGTAGTGCCTGAATTCACTATGTGAATTTGAATGAGTGGGTGGTAATGTACATAGTCACGTGGGAGGAACTATTTTAATGACGGACCACTTGGGTATTTGATCACCATTAAGTACTCATAGCTAAGTACTTAGGAGAAGACAAAATCAATGAGAATGCCATACAACATGTTGCATTCTCTGAAGTGATTTGGTATACTGTATTTCATGTACTCTATTTGTTGTCACTCTGTCGTGTTTTTGTACTGTATTTTCCCCTAACATTTGTCTTCTGTCCTAATCTTCACAGTGATCAACTGTTTGTCTATCTGTTTGGGTGTGTGTATGAGTTTGTGTGAGATTGTCTCTTTGCCTGCGTGTTGGTCTGTTCTTATTCATTCCTGCGGACATTCAATGAGATTTGTGACTAAAGGGGTTAAAACAAGTAGAGTAGTGCTTGTAAAGAGATGGTATACTGAGTATTCAGTTCTCACAGTGGAGATACCCTATATGTAGTTATCATCAGACGATGCAATGTTGCCTAGGCAACGCAGCTCCGCCGTCGTCATGGCAGCGTTAGATTCACACACAGTGTGCACATCACGACAAATTATAGTGTTGCTTTCAAAAAAGCTAAGTAGTTTCACAGTGTCAGCTGTGGCCTAATAGCATAATTATCCAAATGTAATTTTGTACATGCTTTCTTTGAAGGAAAAAGGAAACCTCACACTGCTCTTGATAGTACCACTGATCTTTAATAAGGAGACATACTATTAAGAGCAGTGTGCGGTTGCCTTTTTCCTTCATCTTGTTCAACTGTTACCATGCACCTGCAAAAAACGATTGCTCAGAAGTGCGAGTGCCTTTTGAAGTACATGCTTTCTTTACAACCTGGTGTGCACGTAATTCTGCAAACATATGGCTCACCTTTCCCATCCAGTAGCTACCCCAGTCAAAGGAGTATCATAACTTGTAGTTATGTTTACTTCGTGTGTGTTGGTGTTACACGGAAATACTGATTGGTGGCTCGTGTTTATTTATTTATTTCATCTTTATTTAACCCGGTAGGCTAGTTGAGAACAAGTTCTCATTAGTGTAGACTGATTTAGTATGGCTTTTAGTGGAACATTGTAGCATTGTTGTATAGAGTGGTTGTCTTTAAAAAAAAGAACAGTATAAACGATAGAGAGAAAGAGAGAGAGAGAGGCTATGTAGTGTGTAACATATAGATGTGTGGGATGACTGTGAGTGTGTGTGTGAGAGAGAGGACAACTCTGCAGTGCCCTAACATCTCCTCTTGTTGACACCCAATGCACCCAGCGATGTACTCAGTAGAGATCACCGTTGAGAGGGACAATGTCACGGGCGAGACTAAGGTGTTGTCTACCAACACCCTACTGCCCATTAACCTCTCTGGGCAAGGGGTCAAGGTGTATGAGGATTACCAGAAAGGTGATTTTCCAATGTGTTTCAACAGCAAAAGGAGACACTCAGCTAAGACATGCACAGTGAATGCCTTTACGAGAAGTGTTAACAGCTATGACTCTATCACTAAATATTTGATGTACAAGAACAAATTGATAACAGTAATATCACAAGATGGTAAATGTTTTCTCTGAAGATGAAGATATTATCTTGGATAAGTCTACCTAAAATTATAGTTATTACAGACATTGTTTGTTTGATCGTAGCCAATTAAAGACATAGGCTACATCTTGTGGTTCAATAAACTTCATAATGTATTTTCACTTTATATAAAAGCTTCCGTATACTCTGTCTCATATAATGATTGGTGTGAAACCACTCATTAACAGTAGATATTTTTTTAACTTAATTTTACTTCTTGTGAAGCAAAAGAACTACATACAGATGTAGGATGTTAATTTGATCACCCTGTTGCAGGAGACCTTTCCAGCAATGCAGGAAATGTTTACATTTTAGTGTATTTGAGGCTTCTGAAGTTTGCCATTTCCACTTTGAAATTTCAGACTTTATTTTCCCTTATGAAAATGTATTTACCCCTTCAAAAATGTCTATTCATTATAATCCACATAACAATTGACATTTCCTGTTGATGCATTATTATTTTCCTGCTGTAGCAAACTGGCTCAAATTAAGATTCTACATCTGTAGTTCAGCATAGTATGACAAAGTGTTGCAGGGTGACCAATAAATCCATAACTACTTATAGACCTGGTTTTAAGCCAATAACTCTACTTCAATAGTTATATTTGTGAATGTGAACTTGGGCCATTATGTATTGGTTAAAAAAAACGTCAATACATTCAAAACCCATTTCAAATGGTCCTGTTGGTCTCCCTGTAGCTCTTTTGGTTCACCTGTTGGTATTGGGCATGACCCTTCGCTACTCCCCCCCCCCCCCCCCCCCCAAACACATCCACACTGGTCGTCACACTTCTGTGGGAGTGCAGTGTCAGGGTTGGACCTCTAAAGCCAGTTTCCCAGACCCAGATTAAGCCTATTCGTGTACTAAAAAGCACTCTCAATGGAGATTCTCTATTGAGTATACTTGTAGTTCAGGAATAGGCTTCAATCTTGGTCTGGGAAACCAGCCCATAATGTTTTAGGTTGGTGATAGTGCCCTGAATATCCGAAGAATGAACCCTCTGCTGTAGCCAAAAGTTAGTGTTGGTGTAAGGCGAGGCCAGACTGGCTCGTTGATTTTATCCATAGCTGTGATTTCCACTGCTTTCTCGATGGGAGTTGAAGGTCAGCAGAGATGTCTATACAATTTCCATCCATTTTCACAGACCAAAAGTTCAGATGAGTTGAACTTTTGATGGTTCGATGGATACATAACCATCCGTTTAGCCAATTAGAAAAGATGAGGCTTTTTAAGTCGAACACTCCACACACCCACCCACGGACCACAGACCAAAATTAATCTGTTTTAATTCGGTGTCCGTTTTCCACGGATCAGTCTGGTCTCCTCCTGTATGCAGACTCCAGCTCTACTTTCTCTCCTAGTCATATCCATCCACCTCATCCTGTATGGAGATTGTAGATCTACTCTCTCTCGTAGTCATATCCATCCACCTCATATTATTGATTCTGCCTCCCAGACACAGACAACAAGCACTGGGCTCATGATGCAGCAGCTGTGGCATTGGCTTTGTTTCCCCCTGCACTCTTTCAGCTGCTCTCCTCCCCTCCTCTCCTCTCCTCCTCATCTGCTTTTCTCCCTCCCCTGTTTCTCTGTGATTTAACTGTGATTGCCATTACTGGTCAGCTTCAGTGCACTTCACTGTCCTGTGAGTGGAGGTTTGTGGGGAAAGGGTATAGCCTTAAATAGTCTCCCTCTTTGTTTCGCAATGATCTAACATGACTGACATGGCTTTGGTCTGTCCAGTCATATCAGATCAGTTATGATTGCTTCACGGAAGGATCCATTTAAAAAAAAATTGAACAGGGTCTAGTTCTCCATGCTCTCATGAGTCTCTTCTGTTAGTGACACGTCTGTCGCTCTCCTTTCTCTCTCTCCATCTCTCTCTCTCTCGTAGTGGTACACGAGGTGAACGGGGAGAACGGGGTCCACCAGCTCAGCGCCAACGAGGTGGACGAGCTCATCCACAAAGCTGATGAGTCCATGATGAGCGACGCCACCACCGCCGCCGCCACCTTCACCGCCCCTGTCTTCCCCACCAATGCTGAGTTGGCTGCAGAACAGCAGACGACACCCAAGAAGGAGATCACAGGCATGGAGGCCAAGGCAGGTGGCGCTAGTCCCCAGCCAGGTGGAGGCGAGATGGAGGCCAGCGCCGAGAACCCCGTCACTATGGTGTTCATGGGCTACCAGAGTGTGGAGGACGAGACGGAGACCAACAAGGTGCTGGGCCTGGAGGGGACCGTCAAGGCCCAGCTGGTGGTCATCGAGGACGGCAAGGGCAAGAATGTGACGGTGGGGCCCACCCCAGCCACCGTGACCGTCACCGAGGGAGGCGCCAAGAAAGAGCAGTCGCCCCCACCCAACGGCAGCGCCGCTGACCCCGCCAAGACCCCTCAGGAGACATCCTCCGCAAAGGAGAAAGGAGGTGAGCCAGAGGGGGGCGCCACTGAGCTCAACAACAAGGAGAAGCAGCCTTGCAAGTGTTGCACCATCATGTGAGCAACTGTTGTGTGGCTGAACTTGACATTTCAAGGAGAAATGACAAACCAACAACAACCATAACGTCATGAAAACCAACAAACCCCTCCCCCCTGCCCTGAATAAAAAGGCATACATGTTCTTTATCTTCTGATAGCCTGCTGTTGTTTTCTGACTTCGTTTTAAGTATTTCACTATCATCTCATCATCTCCTTTCCTTCTTTTGACTTTTTTTATTATTTCAGGTTTGGTTGTGACAAAGGGGAGCAATCCCTACCTTCTCACACTTTGAGATTTCTGAGGGAGAGAGGAGATAGAAAAGGAAGGATAGAAGGAGAGAAAGAAAGAGGAAGGGGTTTGTTTACTCGCCCAGCATTGTCCAACAAGCATTTTTTTTAAATGACATCTCTTATACACCACCATGAATTGTGTAATCTTAACTTTCTGTATGAAGGACAGATATATCTCTCTATATATCTCTATATATACATTGTTTATTTTAAAGATATATTTATTTGACTTTTTATTTTTTTGAAAATGCCCTCTGGAAAGTATTTTTGACAGAAGCATGGTATTCATTGTTTTTTTCTGTCCTGTGCTAGTGCATTTTAGATTAAAAACGGGGACATGATTTTCTCAACACAATTCTCTTGGATTTTGATTTCCAGAAAAAAAGAAAAAAAAACTTACTTTGGAATGTCTGAGGCAGACAAACACACCACTGATATATGGGATGTCTGTGACAAACACAACACTGATATATGGGATGTCTGAGACAGACACAACGCTGATATTTAGAAGTGACATGCAATTAGATGTCAGTAATATTGATGACGTCGAAGTACTGTGTGCGTGTGTGTATGAGCATGCATGAGTGTGTGTGTGTTGGAATAAAATGACCTCGTTGGTCCTTATATCATCCGACACTACACTACCCACAATCCCCATCACCTATTTTCTTTCTGGAAGAAAAAACTATCCATGCAATTTTTTTGTGATTTCCCTGCAACCAAATCAGCTACACTAGTTCGACAACACTAGTAATGAATTGAATAACATGTGTGAAGGTCATTCATACCGAAGCTTGAAAATGAAATGAATGCCCCTCTGTAAGGCTTGATGTTTGTGTGATTCACCCCCACATTACCCAGAATACCACTGCCCCTTTAATATAAATAATGTTGCTTACAGCTGCCTTTGTGATAACACTAACTACTTTTCATTAACTCATTGACATAATCCTGGCTCCTGATGTTATGACCTAGCAACTAACTGGGTTTTGAAATAATGGTCGGCGTGGACAGGCCCTTCCAATGTCCCGAAGATTTTCGGCTGGATATTAACTACTGTGGAATTGGTGCATGGAGCATAATCTGTTGTTTTAAACGGCAGCGCATATCCTACCAAACTGTGTTGCAAATACTGCAAGAATTTGCTCCATTCAGACATTGAGGAAGAGTGCCATTTGAATGGGGGTCGGGGGTCATATATTTCCCTCAGAGTCTGTGTGGGAGGAGATTCATTATAAGAGTACTTGGTTTTCTGTTTTCCTGTTTGAACTCTACTGTCAGGCCTTGGTTTTGTCATTTGTCAACGAAACCAAAGAAAACAGTTCAAGTAGGCCTACTTTTCATTGTGTATCTATCACAGGAGGTTGGTGGCACCTTAGTTCCTTAGTTGCAGAGGATGGGCTTGTGGTAATGCCTGGAGCGGAATCAGTGGAATGGTATCAAATACACCACACACGTGATTTCCATGTGTTTGATACCATTCCATTTGCTCCATTCCAGACATTATTATGAGCCGTCCTCCCCTCTGCAACCTCACCGGTATCTATCTATCGACATGTGAGGCAAAAAGCAGGGAATTTCAACTACAACATTCCAATAAGTTTTCAGAATCCTTTCCTACTCTCCTCTGAGTGGTCGATTTTGCTCAAAATTTGGTGTTGCAATTATTTGCCAATTTTTATTTATTTTCAGAGAGCAATAGATGTTTTTGCAGTGTGGCTACATTTGAACAGCTGTGTTTTCCTTTCCCTTGGCTTGTGTGTGTTTGTTAGCTGCAGCATTCTTTACATCTTACTTATTTCTGCCATTTTGGAGCCAAATTTCCAGCTGAGCTGAGGGTCATGTTATCATTGTCCAGTGTATTTTTCCAGTGGTGAGTTGAGTCAGTTGAGTTGGATTAGGTAAACTAGGTGTCAGATCTTTTCAACCAACTCACTGGTTGAAGTCAAGCTCATATGTAACCGTGGTCCATGTGTTATTATTCGCATCCGAAATAAAACAAACATTTTGTTTTCAAAGATGGTCTGCATTATCTTGAAGTGAGTCCAAGAAGTGAGCTCTCTTTAGCCAGAGGTTGGCCAGCTTTGCATCATGTTTGCCTATTCCTCTTTTAATATTGTTCCATGTGTATTTATACCTTTCCATTTATATTTATAGAGCTCTATATGTTATTTAAAGGGTTAATGTCTTTGTGAGGGTTCAAATCAAGAACATGATGGAGAATAGATAAAAAATAACCAGGTCTGATAAGCCTTGTCAAAATGATGCTGGAGAATCCATTGCACTGCAGAAAGAAACCAAATGGAACATCTATTCATTTCAATTTGATCATGTAAAATATATTATGAAATAATATTCTTTGCCAATCCCCTTCAATCCCACTTCCTCATGCGCAGTCAAAGGGGCAGGGCAATCATTGATAGGCCGACACATCCTCCAATATGCTGCTCAGCATCCAGCAAGGAGCATAAAAAGCTGACACAGTGAAATGTGTGTTACTCTATAGGAGTGGTCCCAACCTTTCTCGGTTACTGTACCACCAACTAAATTTTGTTCTGCCCAGAGTACCCCTGCAGTACCCCCTCATGTGCATTTTACCAGTAGGCCTATGGTCTCATGAGTCTTCTCAAGTATCCCCTGTGGATAGGCCAAGTACCTCCAAGGGTCCTAGTACCTCTGGTTGGGAATCCCTGCTCTATAGGACAGTCACTATCTGTAGTGTTGGTCTAGAATACGTTCGATAAAAAAACACTGACTTCCAATTCGCTAAGGCATTGCTGAAGACCAGTCCTCGTCGAATAATATTCCCACACTGCTGGATCCAAATCTATGCAAGAACTCCCATTCATGAAAGCTGCCAACATTATCATCAGCAAAATCCTCATACAGCTATAGCATTAGGGACTAGCAGCAGCACTGATAAGAGTTCATCAGTATATCACAAAGGCCAAGCGTTGAACCATGGCCCATCCTTTCCTTTGCATAAGATTATGCCTTTTTATTTCCTAAATATCTGCTTGCTAACAGTTTACGACACATATATGTATATATTTATATATATAAATATATATATATAAATATATATATAAATATATATATATATAAATATATAAATATATATATATATATATATATATATATATATATATATATATATATATATATATATATATATATGTATATATGTATGTGTGGCTCAGCCTCAGTAGCTGTTAGCATAGAATTGCCCTCCCTAGAAGCCTGTGTTTCAGACATAAGGAAGTGGATGGCTACAAACGTTCTACTTTTAAACTCGGAAAAAACAGAGATGCTTGTTCTAGGTCCCAAGAAACAAAGAGATCTTCTGTTGAATCTGACAATTAATCTTGATGGTTGTACAGTCGTCTCAAATTAAACTGTGAAGGACCTCAGCGTTACTCTGGACCCTGATCTCTCTTTTGACGAACATATCAAGACTGTTTCAAGGACAGCTTTTTTCCATCTACGTAACATTGAAAAAACAGAAACTTTCTGTCCAAAAATGATGCAGAAAAATGTATCCATGCTTTTGTTACTTCTAGGTTAGACTACTGCAATGCTCTACTTTCCGGCTACCCGGATAAAGCACTAAATAAACTTCAGTTAGTGCTAAATATGGCTGCTAGAATCCTGACTAGAACCAAAAAATGTGATCATATTACTCCAGTGCTACCCTCCCTACACTGGCTTCCTGTTAAGGCAAGGGCTGATTTCAAGGTTTTACTGCTAACCTACAAAGCATTACATGGGTTTGCTCCTACCTATCTTTCCGATTTGGTCCTGCCGTACATACCTACACGTACGCTACAGTCACAAGACGCAGGCCTCCTAATTGTCCCTAGAATTTCGAAACAAACAGCTGGAGGCAGGGCTTTCTCCTATAGAGCTCCATTTTTATGGAATGGTCTGCCTACCCATGTGAAATACGCAGACTGGGTCTCAACCTTTGAGTCTTTACTGAAGACTCATCTCTTCAGTAGGTCATATGATTGAGTGTAGTCTGGCCCAGGAGTGTGAAGGTGAACGGAAAGGTACTGGAGCAACGAACCGCCCTTGCTGTCTCTGCCTGGCCGGTTCCCCTCTCTCCACTGGAATTCTCTGCCTCTAACCCTATTACAGGGGCTGAGTCAATGGCTTACTGGTGCTCTTCCAGTGGGTTGAGTCGCCGACGTGGTCTTCTTGTCTGGGTTGGCGCCCCCGCTTGGGTTGTGCCGTGGCGGAAATCTTTGTGGGCTATACTCAGCCTTGTCTCAGGATGGTAAGTTGGTGGTTGAAGGTATCCCTCTAGTGGTGTGGGGGCTGTGCTTTGGCAAAGTGGGTGGGGTTCTATCCTTCCTGTTTGGCCCTGTCCGGGGGTATCATCGGATGGGGCCACAGTGTCTCCTGACCCCTACTGTCTCAGCCTCCAGTATTTATGCTGCAGTAATTTGTGTCGGGGGGCTAGGGTTTTTCTGCACCATTTAATTGTTTCTCATTATAATAAAATGAGATTTGTCAAATGTCTAGCAGTTGTGTGGTATACATCTGAAATATGCTCATGTATCATACAAGTACATTTGTTGAACTGAACTAATCAAGCAAATATCAGTTTATTGGTGGGTCAAAAGAACAGGCATTTATTCTCCTTAAGCTTATATCTGGAGTATTTCTCCTGTCTTATCCGGTGTCCTGTGTGAATTTAAGTATGCTCTCTCTAATTCTCTCTTTCTTTCTTTCTCTCTCTCGGAGGACCTGAGCCCTAGGACCATGCCTCAGGACTACCTGGCATGATGACTCCTTGCTGTCCCCAGTCCACTGCTGCTCCAGTTTCAACTGTTCTGCCTGCGGCTATGGAACCCTGACCTGTTCACCGGACGTGCTACCTGTCTCAGACCTGCTGTTTTCAACTCTCTAGAAACAGCAGGAGCGGTAGAGATACTCTCAATGATTGGCTATGAAAAGCCAACTGACATTCACTCCTGAGGTGCTGACTTGTTGCACCCTCAACAACTACTGTGATTATTATTATTTGACCATGCTGGTCATTTATGAACATTTGAACATCTTGGCCATGTTCTGTTATAATCTCCACCCGGCACAGCCAGAAGAGCACTGGCCACCCCTCATAGCCTGGGTCCTCTCTAGGTTTCTTCCTAGGTTTTGGCCTTTCTAGGGAGTTTTTCCTAGCCACCGTGCTTCTACACCTGCATTGCTTGCTGTTTGGGGTTTTAGGCTGGGTTTCTGTACAGCACTTTGAGATATCAGCTGATGTAAGAAGGGCTATATAAATAAATTTGATTTGATTTGAACATTGGTGACCATAACCTAATCAAATTTGTCCATCCACAATGAAATATGATGACACTTAAATTAAAAAAGGACTTGCATAACACCTTCATAACATTTCTTTAGAGGAAAGATTTACTGGGCACTTTGAGAGTGACTTGGAAAGCAACGACACAGTGTTCATTTTGTCTGTTCTATTCACACCGTTCATTTTGCTGCCTTCAACAACTTTGAACTTCAAGGTTAACGAACATCAATGTCAATGAAGGATAATGAATGCCAATTATGTTCTTATGAAGGGTAATGATTGCATGGACATCTCCACTAAAGTGCTGATCCATCCTAACCTACTGAGCAGTGGGTGGAATTTACTCTTAACCACTGATGCAGGGTCAGATTTGATTTGATCCCTAATGGCTAAGGTTAGGATTGGGAGCTAGGTAATCTGATCCTAGATCTGTGGTGAAGGGTGACTTCTGCCTCAAGCTCATTTTGAATACCCAATACTTCTCCTTCCTCGGTCTCTCCCTCTTGCTGAGCTTGGTGTAGCAGCAGTGAGGCTTGTCGCCCCTGGCAACCCCAGCCCCTCCCACTGTCTGCACTGCCAGCATCATGGTTACCTCATGACTCTTGCTCTGCAACAGCGCCCCCTGTTGGTTCTTATCAATATTTACATTCCATTTCTGACTTCTCTCTCTCTACACACCCCCAATGCCTTGTAGTCTTGCCCCTGGTCAGGCATCTTTTTTGTAAATGTATATATAAATATCTACATATAAATGTCTGTCGCTCTCTCGTCCTCTTGTGTAGACTCCTAGATCTCTGTGCTCATGACAGTCAGTCAGTGAAGGGCCCAGGTAATAGAGTGGGTGTCAACACACTGCTGCTCTTCTTATGCTTTGTAGTTGCGAAGGTCTGCTTTCTCACAAACTGGAAAGTGCTGAAGAGGAAACGACAAATAAAAATGTGACGTGCTTCAATGGTCTCTCTCGGTCTCTCTGTTTTGTTTCTGCGTTTTCTCCCTTCATCTTGAAATGTGTTTTCTCCCTTCATCTTGAAATGTGTTGTCTCCTTAGTCAATACAGATGAAGGTGGGTGCTGGTGTGAGTGTGTGTTTGTTTGTGTGTTCATGTGTGTGTCTTTAGCCTCAGTTCTTAGTCTAAAGTTGTAAGGTTCTCGAAGGCCTGCATTGTGAAATCCTCACAGTTCTTTCCTATGAACAAAGGTCCTGTCCACCTATCCACCAAAATGAAATGTTGTTACACTGCTAATCTAGGACCTGCTGCAACATTGTTACAGACATTATCATTGACACAGTGACCTGGCTACACAGTCACTGTTGGCAGAAGTAGGATTGTGTGTGTGTGTGTGCGCGCGCACGGAATGCTCCTCTTTTGTTTGGCACTTTTTGATGGTCAGCAGCATTCCAACGCAATTATCAGCAACACACACATGGCAGCTGCTGGAAAAAACAACGGAGCAGTCTCGCCACCCCTCCCCCACCACAACTGGTCAATTCTTCTGCACTAGCAGCTTTGATGGACAGGGGTTGGGGGGGGTTGAAGGAGGGGGGCGAGTGACAGATACTGTGTGGGGGGGAGGACCTTGGGGGGTGAGGGGGGTTACAGGGAGGGGTTTGGTCAGGGCCAAACCCAGGACCAAAAGACCAGTGGAGCCCGGAAGACCCAGCTCTTAGGCCTGACACACTGGAGGCTACGAGGGGGCACAGATCCAAACGGTGATAGATTATCTGCCTGAGAGGAGCCGGGGGTCGAATGAAGAACACCTGTTGGAGAACCCAGAGGTCTAGGAGGGGAGGTCTAGAACCGGGAGGTGAGTTACAGAATGGGGGGATTACTGAGGTATGGAATGGAACTACTCTCCTTACAATCATATAATGTAAGGAGAGAATTATTCTCTGTCTATTTAGAATTCTTTATTGAATTTTCATTTAGAATATTGGGGACTTTTTGTATTTGTATTAATTAGGGTTCCCCATTGGCTGCTACCAAAGCAGCAGCTACTCTTCCTGAGGTGAAAACACATTAATGGACTTACATCACACATAAAACAAAAGATAAAACAGTACATCATATAAAATTATTACACCACTACATATCTACAATATAAAATGTACAATACCACCATACAACAATATTATAATTAACGTGTATGTAGAGTGTGTGTGTTAGCACTTGTGTGCATATGAGTGTGTCTGTACCTTTGTGTGTGTCTCTTCACTGTCCCTGCTGTTCCATAGGGTGTATTGTTACCTGTTTTTTTTTAAATCTGATTCTATTGCTTGCATCACTTACCTGATGTGAAATAGAGTTCCATGTAGTCATGGCTCTATGTAGTACTGGGCGCCTCCCATAGTCTGTTCTGATTCTGAAGAGACCTCTGGTGGCATGTCTTGTGGGGTATGCATGGGTGTCCGAGCTGTGTGCTAGTAGGTTAAACAGACAGCTCGGTACATTCAGCTTGTCAACACTTTTGACAAAAACAAGTAGTGATTAAGTCAATCTCTCTTCCACTTTGAGCCATGAGATATTGACATGCATATCATTCATATTACCTCCCTGTGTACTTTTAAGGGCCAACTGTGCTGTTCTGAGCCAATTGTAATTTTCCTAAGTCCCTCTTTTTTCCCCTGACCATACGACCGGACAGTAGTCCAGGTGAAACAAAGCTAGTGTCACGGTTCATGAATCCACTGCCTCTCTCTCTCTCTCTCTCTCCTGTGTTTGTGTGGGCGTTCTCGAAGGCCTGCATTGTGAAATTCTGGCATCTGGATTCATTCGTCCTTCCTCTTCTCCAGCGGGGGCGGGGTTCTTCTTTGTGGGGAAGAAGGACGGATCTCTGCGTCCTTGCATTGATTACCGTGGGTTGAATAACATCACAGTGAAGAATACCTATCCCTTACCGTTGATGTCCTCAGCCTTTGAAAGGTTACAGGGAGCATCCGTGTTCACTAAGTTGGATTTACGTAATGCATATCATTTGGTTCGCATAAGGAGGGGGGACGAATGGAAGACCGCGTTTAACACCCCCAGAGGGCACTTCGAGTATTTGGTCATGCCTTTTGGGTTATCCAACTCCCCAGCGGTTTTCCAGGCACTCGTCAATGACGTGCTGAGAGATATGATTGATCAGTTCATATATGTTTACCTGGATGACATACTGATTTTTTTCTTCTTCTCTCCAGGAACACGTTCAGCACGTCAGACGAGTGCTTCAGAGGTTGTTGGAGAATGGACTTTTTGTCAAGGCGGAAAAATGCATTTTCCATGCACAATCCGTTCCATTCCTAGGTTACATCGTCTCGACTGAAGGTATTCGCATGGATCCTGACAAGGTTAAGGCTGTGGTGGATTGGCCAAGCCCAGATTCCCGTAAGGCCCTACAGAGGTTTCTGGGATTCGCCAATTTCTACAGGCGTTTCGTTCGCAACTTTAGCCAGATAGTCGCTTCTCTTACCGCCTTAACCTCCCCCAGAGTGACGTTCAGGTGGTCCGATGCAGCCGAGGCTGCATTCACCAAACTCAAGAGCCGCTTTGTTTCGGCTCCCATCCTCATAGCTCCCGATCCCTCGCGTCAGTTCGTGGTGGAGGTGGGGGTAGGTGCGGTACTTTCCCAACGTTCCTCTTCTGACGACAAGATGCACCCTTGCGCGTTCCTTTCCCATCGGTTATCACCTGCGGAACGCAACTACGACATTGGAAACAGAGAGTTGTTGGCAGTGAAGTTAGCACTGGAGGAGTGGCGCCATTGGTTAGAGGGTTCGGGGGTACCTTTTATAGTTTGGACCGATCACAAAAATTTGGAATATATCAGAACCGCCAAGCGACTCAACTCCAGGCAGGCGCGGTGGGCACTCTTTTTCGGACGTTTTGACTTCTCTCTCTCGTATCGCCCGGGTTCCAAGAATGTCAAACCCGATTCCCTTTCTCGTATTTTTGACCATTCCGAACGACCATCCACTCCCGAGTGCATCCTACCCAGGACCCTAGTGGTCTCCACACTTATATGGGAGGTTGAATCGAGGGTCAGAACGGCCTTAGAAGGGGTAACGCCTCCGCCCGGTTGTCCGCCTAATCGGTTGTTTGTGCCGGAGGGGTGTCGGTCCGATGTTATTCGGTGGGGGCATTGCTCCAACGTAGCGTGTCATCCAGGAGTCAGCCGTACTAGCTTTTTAGTGAAGCAACGCTTTTGGTGGCCGCTGATGGCTCGTGACATTCACAGTTTTGTCTTGGCTTGCTCGGTTTGTGCCACTGGGAAGAGTTCTAATCGACCCCCAGATGGGTTACTCCAACCGCTGTCGGTCCCTTCGAGACCCTGGTCCCACATCGGGCTAGATTTTGTTACCGGTCTCCCGCCCTCCCAGGGCAAGACGGTTGTTTTGACCGTGGTGGACCGGTTCTCGAAGGCGGCTCATTTTATTCCCTTGCCTAAATTACCATCTGCAAAGGAAACAGCGGTAACGGTCGTGGATCATGTCTTTTGCTTACATGGCCTGCCGATGGACGTAGTTTCTGACCGGGGGCCCCAATTTGTGTCCAAGTTTTGGCAGGAGTTTTGTAGGTTACTGGGAGCAAGTGTCAGTCTTTCTTCAGGGTTTCATCCCCAGAGCAACGGTCAAACGGAGAGGGCCAACCAAGATTTGGAGAGAGTGTTGCGATGTTTGGTTTCTAAGAACCCCTCTTCCTGGAGTCAACAACTCTCTATGGTTGAGTACGCAGCCACGGGTCTCTCTCCGTTTGAGTGTAGTTTAGGTTACCAGCCACCTATCTTTCCCAGTACTGAGTCCGAGGTCACTGTTCCCTCCGCTCACGCTTTCATCCAGAGGTGCCGTCACGTATGGAGCAGAGCCCGTGAGACTCTCCTCCGGGTGGGGGCGCGCACCAAGGCTAAGGCCGATCGCCACCGGTCGAAGCCTCCGGTATACGTCGTTGGACAAAGAGTGTGGCTTTCCACGAAGAACATTCCACTCCGATCCGTTTCTAACAAGCTTGCCCCCAAATTTATCGGGCCGTTCAAGGTCACCAGGATCATTAGTCCGGTGGCGGTCCGGCTCAAGCTTCCTCCGGCGTATAGGAGAATTCATCCTACCTTCCATGTGTCCAAGATAAAACCGGTGTTTCAGGCACGTATTAACCCGCCGGTCCCGGTTCTCCCGCCGCCACGACTTGTTGATGGGGAGACTTTGGATTTTGAACTCGAGAAGGAGGGGACGCGGATTCCAGTACCTGGTAGACTGGGAGGGTTACGGTCCGGAGGGGAGAAGTTGGGTACCCGCTAGGGACATTCTGGATCACTCCCTTATCGATGATTTCAATCGACAGGTAAATTTGTCTGGGAACGCCAAGAGGCGTTCCTAGGGGGGGGGGGGTAGTGTCACGGTTCATGAATCCACTGCCTCTCTCTCTCTCTCTCTCTCCTGTGTTTGTGTGGGCGTGGTTCCCAATCTTGGCCTGATTGTCTGCGCCAGCTGGAATTAATTATCTTCCCCTTTATATGTTCTGTAACCTGTGTTTCTTGTTGTCAGATCGTTGTTTCTTCCCTGAGGTTGTGTCGTGTGTCAGTGCTCTTTCTCTCGCAGCCCTTGTGGGGATTATCTGCTGTGCTCCTTCCTACCCAGCCGGACTCACTCCCTTGGATTTCTCAGCACGCTATCATCAGAGGATGTGCCCTAGGCCCTGGGTTGGATTCTGTCTGAGTATATTCTGTCTGTCCTGTTGATGCTGTAAACTATTTCATTAAACCATCGTTGCTTGCATCTTGCATCCGCCTCTGTATTGTGACAGCTAGGGCCTGTAGGATCTGCCATGTTGATAGTGTTGTTAAGAAGGCAGAGCAGTGCTTATTATGGACAGATTTCTCCCCCATCTTAGCTACTGTTGACAGTTTACAATCCAGGGTTACTCCAAGCAGTTAAGTCACCTCAACTTGCTCAATTTCCACATTATTCATTACGAGATTTAGTTGAGGTTTAGGGTTTAGTGAATGATTTTTCCCAAATACAATGCTCTTAGTTTTGGAAATATTAAGGACAAACTTATTCTTTGCCACCCATTCTGAAACTAACTGCAGCTCTTTGTGAAGTGTTGCAGTCGCTTTAGTAGCTGACATGTATTGTGTTGAGTCATCCACATACATAGACACACTGGCTTTACTCAAAGCCTGTGGCATGTCGTTAGTAACGATTGAATAAAGTAAGGGGCCTAGATAGTTGCCCTGGGGTATTCCTGATTCTACCTGGATTATGTTGGACATCCATTTAAGAACACCCTCTGTATTTTGTTAGACAAGTAACTCTTTATCCACAATATAGCAGGGGGTGTAAAGCCAAAACACATACGTTCTTCCAGCAAAAGACTATGATCGATAATGTCGAAATCTGCACTGAAGTCTGACAAAACAGCAACCACAATCTTTTTATCATCAATTTCTCTCAGCCAATCATCAGTCATATGCTTGTTAAATGTCCTTTGCTATAAGTGTTGTGAGGTGTGTTCAGTGAATGTTTGCAGTTATCGTGGCTGAAAAATATTAGCCTGCAATACAGGTTTGGTTGAAGAAACATACCAAGTGTACAAAGATATTGAAACCTTTCAATATACTGATGTAAGAAGGGCTTTATAAATACATTTGATTTGATTTCAAGCGTGTACATTTTTTAATTGCCAAATGAAGAAATAATAAAATATTAAAGACAATAAATAACCAAAATAGGTAACCATCAGTTTCACCAAAATGTTGTTTAATCAAGAATGTTTTATAGTAAAAACTAAAAAAAGAAGGCCCTCAATCTCCTCAAATGTAATGTTCTGTCTCCTCTCTCTCTCTCTTCTCAGAGGGCCTAAGTTGAAATTGATTGCCCCCTGCACCTAGCCTTGGATCCTTTTACATAGAGAGCTGCCGAACACATTTACCAACACGCTGTAACATACAGTCTGCAGGATGTTCAAGTACACCCCTCCTTGGCATGTGCTGTGTAACAGCATGGAGCATGAGACCAAGGTAAGACAACCCTTACCACAAACACAAAAGACAAAATGACTGTTGTGGTTGAAACAAAAAAAATCCTGATTGTAGGCTACTAATTTGTTTTGCCTTGACATCATTCTAGATGTTGCCTCATTTACCAACAATCAACAGTTTTGGATCTTCATTGTTTGAGTTTTTGTACCACTGCCATTACAGCCTAGATTCTTCTCATGTTTTCCATGCTCTTGTGCAAAAACTACGTCGATCTTTATTGATTTAAAAGCAATTTTAGACATACATCTCAATAATGCCCACTTTAATATCTGTCACATGTTACATCTGTCACGTATTTGATTCCTAGAAGTCCAGCCATAGGGATATAAAGTAGATATACCTCTACAATCACAAAAATTTAAAATGAGATCCATATTAAAGGTCTTCATTCAGAGTGATAAAGTTGATTGAAATACTGTAATGATTAGTGTACATGCACATGCTAGCCACTAGAGAGCAGTAAACCTATTCTCAGTGTGAACATCCCCATTTCTCCAAACTGCTCTGAATCTGATTGTAAATGGAAAGTCCTCTAAAACCTACTTTGGCTTGGGCCCAAAAATGTTATCTTATTTTGGCCGTGTCTTAACTTTTAAGTAGTTTAATTTCCTCAATAAACACTGATTTATCACTGATTTATCTGAACTGGTCAGGAGACTGAATTATTTAGCGGATGTCTCCCACCTCTCTGGTTGTTCAGATCAATGGCAGAATGAAGGTGGTTATAAGAAACAATTGATCAGTATCTATTGTACTAGCTGGCTTTAGTCACATAAACCATTAAATACATTTTCTTTAAGTGGTGAAAAAACTATAGCAATCACAAGTGGAATGGAGGTATAGAAAGGTACATTTGAAAAGGTGTATGTTTTTTTTTGTCTTACAAGTCAATCACAAGTTTCTTTCCCTTAAGCTTTCTGAACTACTGCAGACCTGGCCCTGCCTGATGTCATGTCCAGCCCCTGTTGAAGTCTCTTGACAAGTTTTATCTTGATTGCTAAAATGTCTTGTAAAACATAAATGAAGCAGACTGGTGAGAGAGGCGCTCCACCTCTACCCAGGTAATGATTGAAAAAGGTAATGAACATTTAGAACACGTAGGCCACTATGACTCAAGCTCTTCACTGGACTGAAGCTAAGGCTGGGACATCCTCTTAGGTGAACTTCAACCCCAAAAGGAAGATTCTTCTGTAACAGTTCACAGGCAAGACTGATAATGATGATGCCTCAGTATTTGTAAACTGTGTTCTTTTCTGTTCTTGGTTCCTTGTGAGACTGGTGATAGTTAAAGGGAATGGATACATTTCCATAACACCGCATATCAAGTCATGCCAGTGGTCATGAAGGGAAGGAGAAGCTTCTGTTGAAAGCACTTGAAAGCACTCAACAGGAAATTACCTTACTCATTCCCTCTGGTCAGGGTTCTCCAACTCCAGTCCTGGAGAGTTGCTGGGTGAGCAGGCTTTTGTTTCAGTCCAGCACTAATTCACCTGTTTCAAATGATCAACTAATCATGGTCTTCAGTTTGGACCACAGGTCATTTATTCAGATGTGTTGATGCTGGGATGGAACAAAAGCCTGCACACCCAGCAGCTCTCCAGGAGTTACGGAGACTACAAGAGGTTAGGGTTGCTTCTCCTAAAGAGGTTGTCTGAGGTGGGAGGAAGGACTCAGAGACCTTACCAGAATATTCTGTTTTCTCTCACAACAAAACCACTCTAGGGGCTCTATTCCATCCTTATGCGTTAGCGGAGACTGCAGTTATGGTAAATGCTGCAGATGCCTGATGAGTAGGAAATGACCTTTACATATCTAGCGCGCTATCTGTAACGCTTCAGCGATAGAGATTGAATGGAGCCCCTACGTTACTTTGTTTCAGTACACATTGAAATAGTCTAAGTTCTTTATGGCCCAATTGTTTATAATAAGAGGGATCTCGGTTATCTTGATTGATGATTGGCCTTGGAGAGGTTTAAAGGTTTCTCTCCTACCTCCAGATGTTGATGTAGCGGTCTGTCAGTCTCATGTACTTTTCCCTCTTCTGTAAGAGGGTGGGACTCCAGTAGTTTACATGACATTGGCTGAACTTTGCCTGTGCTGTAAGGTGCTCAAGAGACCGTAATATATATATATATATATATATATAGCGAGAGATAGAAAGTGGGAGACAAGACATCAGACAGAGAAGAAAGACTGTTTGTCTTGTTCGCTGTATACCGCTTAAGGTAGGATTCCTTACTTATTTTTCAAAAATTATGTACTGTACAGTTTTCAGGTCAAATTCAATGTATTTCAACAGCATTATCGCTACTTACATTACAGGTGTAGGATGTTAATTTGATCACCCTGTTGCAGGAGAACTTGCCTTCAATACATGACATTTTAAACTTAGTGTATCTGATGTTTTAAAAGGCTTCTGAAGTTTTCAGACTTGATTTTCCCTTATGAAAAATGTATCAACCCTTACTAAAAATGTCCATTAATTATAATCCACATGATTATTCACATTTCCTGTTGTTGCAGGATTATTTTCCTGCTGTAGCAAACTGGCTCAAATTAAGATCCTATATTTGTATTTTTCTATACACTTTTATTGTGGTGGCACCTTGTATGCCCCTGTCTCTGTAGCAACACAACCTATACCCATTGGAGCACTCCAGCACGTTGTTACTTTACAAAATGTTTTTTGAATACTAGAGCTTTAATGAGAGGTTAGCATGGATGTCCTTCAACAACATTAACTGGTTTGACATCTGCATGGTCAATAGACATAAGCTGCAGTAGCAGTGAGTGTGTAAAATTACCTATGCGCTGTGATAATTGTTTTGTTTGCTCTATAACCTGCTAATTCATATGCCTTCCGACCGTGATATATAGGCCTAAAGGCCGAGACAACAAGAAGACAGTGGCAGAATAAATTCAACCACACCTTCGTTTTATCACAAAACCGAACAGTACCCTCTGTCCAGTGAAGTCCAGAAAGCATATTGTATGTACAGTAACAGACAGTTACATGACCTACAGCAGGGTCAAGCAAGTTAATGTTTCCGACATTTTCGGACCACTAAACAACTCTTGATTTAGAACCATGGAGAGTTACCGCAAGTCACAAAGAAAACGGGAGCTGCCTCCACTATTCCAGCACCATTTCAACGTCAATATTTTAACATCATCAAATCACCTCTGCTTAGTCTAATACAGTGACAACTAAAAGATACAGTGACAACTACCCCCCAAAATGTAGTCCAACGTAGTCAACGTAAGCTAATATGATGTGGCTGTCTATGGTTCTGATTTCTGTGCGCTTGTGTGTGTGTGTGTGTGCGCATTCGTGCAAGTAGAAAAACATGTTGACTCACCCTACTTGTAGAGAAACACCAATACCATACTCCTTTATTTCATGTTGACGAAGCAGTCTATCACTCTGTCATACAGTAAGCGCTTTTATTTTTTGCTGTCATAGGCTACCTGGCTAAAATGCTTGCTTGCTAGCCTAACTTCCATTCATTGGCAAAGTTAGCTAGTTAAGGGAGACCAGATGCTTGCGGGCTTCCCTTGCCTGTCATACTCGTTTGGACCAGACAGCATCAGATAGATGGCCAACACGTAGAGAGACAGAGGGGTTCTGTTTCGGTCGCTCTGATGCTTTCTCCTGTGAGATACATTCAGGCTCTTGCGAATTGAAGGAAAATTCTAAAATATATCTACATTTTATTTGTCCTTTTTTGGGGGGAAGCCTGACTTCCCTTGGCATCCATGAATACACACCACTGGAAAGCTGCAGGGTATGACAACATTTATTTCGGTATTTCTTTTGGACAGTCAATGAGTAAATGTATTAGAATTTAATAAGTCTAAAGGTTATAATAGGGACGAATCTGTGGCGATATCTTCATTGCCCTATTTTCTACTTGTATTATCTTGAGTCTTTACAACTTGACTTTGGCCTTAGCTAATCCATGTCACAATAGGGTAATTTGTTGACAGGGACTAATGTAAGTTTTTGTGCGCGTGCGCGCGTACACACACACACACACACACACACACACACACACACACAGCTACAGTGCCTTCAGAATGTATTCATACCCCTTGACTTATTCCACATTTGTTGTGTTACAGTCTGAATTCAAAATGTATTAAATAGATTTTCTCACCAATCTACAAACAATACCCCACAGTGACAAAGTGAAAACATGTAAACAATTTATTGAAAATTAAATACAGAAATATCTAATTTACATAAGTATTCACACCCCTGAGTCAATACATTAGAATCACCTTTGGCAGCGATTACAGCTGTGAGTCTTTCTGTGTAAGTCTCTAAGAGTTTTGCACACCTGGATTGTACATTATTTGGACATTATTCTATTAACAATTCTTCAAGCTCTGTCAGATTGGTTAATGCAAGACAACCATTTTCAAGTCTTGCCATAGATTTTCAAGCCGATTTAAGACAAAACTGTAACTAGACCACTCAGGTGTCATTTTGGTAGCAACTCCAGTGTATATTTGGCCTTGTGTTTTAGGTTATTGTCCTGCTGAAAGGTGAATTCATCTCCCAGTGTCTGGTGGAAAGCAGACTGAACCTGGTCTTCATGTAGGGTTTAGCCTGTGCTTAGCTCCATTCTGTTTATTTTTTATCCCCAAAAAACTCCTCTGTCCTTAACGATTACAAGAATACCAATAACCAATGTTCACTCTAAGCTGCGCACATGCACTGGCCTGCAGCTCCCCTCAGACTGCTGTGCAGAAGAAATATCAGCCCACGCAGAGAAGCAAGAGATTGAACTTCACTCAACTTTCTAGAGTTTTCCCCTTTAATTAACACTATCAACGTTTTGCTCTACTGTGCACGAATCAACGCAATATTAGCCAATGTAACATACCGAAACAAAATTAACTATGCAAGAGACTTAGTATGCAAAACTAACTGTGCAAGAGAGTAGGATTCTATTTGCATTGGAGTAGGATTCCATTGCTTGAAGAAATTAAAAACCTATTTTTGAGAAATACTTTTTTAGTTTAACTTTAATCACAATTTGCATCCCCATTGAGTGCATATATGACTTGACTGTGGTTTCCTGAAACTCTCCATAAGTAAAAAGTAATTTAAAATCTCAACTGTAACGTCAAAAGTATAAATATCTGATTAAGTTTAGGCAAAGACTGTAGCAGAATGGTTATATAGATCATCACAGCAATAGATCTGGTAATCTTCCACACAGAAACGCCAAAGTTCACAAAAATAGATAAGAGGTTTGACTGAGATGATTCAACCTCATATGAAATTCCCATGCATTCTTTGAGGGTTGCCATGCTGGGAAAAAAATTGGTATTGGAGGATGTCACATGTTTTGCAGGTATGCTGTAAAATGCATGGGAAATTTCAACATTGACTTCTCGATTCACACTGAAAACCCCTGAGGTTAATACAGATTCATTACCTGACTGGTTTCATTGATCAATTTAAATTAACTTAAATCTGACCTGACTGCAGTCTTTTGTTACCAACTTAATATTTCTTACCTTCTTGACAAACACAAAAATCTGTATATTTGAGACCATCTGGCACATTAGATTGCTCTAAATTGTACCAGTTTGAACATAAGGAGTTCTCATTTCATGACCTCTCTCCTTATCAGCTAGGTTTACTGTAAAGGCGGTGTCTCACTATCATGAGGTAGTAGGTATTGCATTTAAGCTGTAAATGTTGACAATGATAGTGGCATTCCACAGCAAATCTCACGCCATCCTCTCTTACACAAGTTTTTATTGACCCTTTAAACAGATTCCTGTGAACCATAAAACTCTGAAAAGTGCTATGCAAGTCATTTCATTTTGGTGGCACAATCTGTATTCTGTAGATATCTGGGAAGTGGGAATGACAGCCATTGTCGCTGTATGCAAAAAGATAGCTATTCAAAAAATGTCTTTAAGATGTCTTTATGTTTAATTGTTAGAACTATCAGGACAGAGGTAGCCTTGTTTAATTGTTAGAACTATCAGCACAGAGGTAGCCTAGTTTAATTGTTAGAACTATCAGGACAGAGGTAGCCTTGTTTAATTGGTTGATACTGACAGGATACAGTTTCCTGTTGACTACTCAACTGTTTTGATCCATTTCCTTATTTCTTCTATTGGTTTCAGAGACTCTCAGTTGCTGCATCTGATGATTACCAGGATGTGTTGACCCAGAATGAGGGAGACCTGATAGGTTGCCACTCTCTCCTGCTTATTGCCTCAGAAATCTCACTGTCTACACAGGAAGACACCACAACCCAAGGAACCACGGACAGCATACCCAGAAAGTGGCTGCTGCAGCCCATGTCACTCAAATTGGAGCAGGCAACAGATCTTCGCACCATGCTCAGCCCCACCACGGACGAGCCCTTCAGCCTGGACCAGAGCTGGACCTACAACAGGAATGGCAACTCTTCTGCTTTCAGTTTCGATAGCATCTCCGTAAACCACACCCGGGCCACAGTCGTATCTTCCCAGCAAAAAGAGGTGTCGTCCCGGGACGTGGTGGTGCAGGCCAGGCAGGTGGCGGTGTCGGAGGAAAACTGTGGCATCACCAGTGAAGACTGGCAAGCCAGCAGCCCTAGCAGTCCCAGCAGCACGGGCTCCTACTGCGGCTTCTACTCGTTCGTGGACAATCCTGCAAGCCCCGAGGCAGAGCTGAATGAAGCCTGGATGGTGTCCCCGGAAAGGCAAGCCACCCTGAAAGAGGAGAGCAGCTTCAAATTGCAGACGTATGTTGGTGGGAAGAAGCCATGGAGTCTGTTCAAGGTGGACAAGGACTCCCGCTACCAGGTGGACACAGACAACGGTGCCCAATTGAAGGCAGAGGAGGAGGAGAAGAAACTTACGAAGGAGATCATGCATGGTCATGCCCCCCAAAAAACTGCCACCTACAGGGAGCAGTGGAGTGCGCTGAGCTTGTCACCTAACAAGCTGCTGGAAGGGTTCAGCTTGTGCTATGGTCCAACCAGCAGTAAATCTGAGCCCACACCAGCAGCCGAGGCTGGTACCATCGACAATGAGCAGATCAACTTCAGCGCAGCGCGGGAGCAGTTCCTAAAGATGGAACAGTCCAGGCTCAACCCCTTTCTGCAGAGTCCCAGCTCTATAAAACCACAAGGAAGACGATGGCAGTCAGAAGACAGCTTGCTATCACCAAAGAGTGCGAAAAAAGAAGACCACTCTACAGTATGGTTGAACCAAAGTCCGACCCCAGTGAAACAGCAGGATGAAGGGGAAGTCGTCACTGGCAGAAAGGTGACAGTGTACCGCACAAAGGAGAAGGTAACCAAGAGCCAGGGTAGTCTGCTTTACGACCTTGACTCTGGACTGGAGGATCTATCGGGGGACCCCACTGTTGGCTACACAAGTGATGTAAGCATATCCAATGACAACTCTCAACCAGAAAGCACGGTCACCCAATCGGTAAGTGGTCACAGAGAGACGCCCATTGAGAGGGAGATTCGTATCACTCAGGAGAGAGAGGAGAGCCTTCGGAAATTGCGGGGCATTAAGCACACCGATGTCCAGGAGATGGTGGAGATCAAGACCAAGTCTCTGCTCTCCCAGACTGCAGCACCACTGACACCTGTCAAGGCCAAAGAGAAGAATCGGGTGAGCTTCTTCATCCAGCGCGAGATCGAAAAGGACAGCCAGAGGGAAGTGGACCTGATGCACCAGGGGAGAGTCCCAAGTCTGTATGACAGGGGAACTCCGCAGGAACTGGAGGATAGGAAGAAGATCTTTGAGCTGCCAGACCAACCTGGAGCCAAGGAGAAGAGGAAAAGGGCTTGGTCTTCACCCGGGGTCATTGTGAGGAGTAGCAGCTCAGATAGTGAATGCTCCCCTTCCACTTGCTTCCCTCACCGGCACTCAGAAGAGACGGAGTTGTACATCAGCCACATGAACACCGCTCCAACCATCAATACCACCAGCAAAGGCTGGGGTTCAGATTCCCAAGACCTCACCAGAGTACTGCCAAGTAGCCTCCCAGAGGAGAGTGTTACATTGGAAGGCCGTGAGACCACAAAGGCGGCCAGCTCTAAAGTCACAATAGTGGTGAAGACGACAAGCACTAGCGAAATAGTAAATGACCCATCGTGGTTAGTGAGAAGAAAGGAGCCAGTTCCAGCCAAAAGCTCCTCAGCTAAAGAAGCCTCCTTTTCGTACTCTCCGTCCTCCCCTACACCCACTGCTTCTGCAGTTCAGGGGTCTGAGCCAAATGATAAGCTTTTTCAAACCTGGAGGGCACACCTGAATTCTGGTGGCATGCGACCTCAAAGACCAAACGCTCCAGATGTTATCCAGAAGGAGATTGAGCAGGATCTAAAACGCGAGCAGGAGCACCGGGAACTCCGGGAATCCTGTGGCCTGTACGCCTCTATGGAAGGAAACCTGGACTGTGTAGGACGAGACGCTAAAGACACATATCAATCGCAAAGCCTGCAAAGGGTCATCGTGGAACAGGAAGACTCTGTCTTCTATGAGAGCCCTTCACTTCGTGTAGAGCAGACAAGCTTGACCAGACGGCCCTATTCCTTTATCACTCCAGTATCAATGCTAGGTAGGATGGTATATTAATCCATAGACAAATCTATACAATTACATAAAGTTACAAGACAATGTAACACAGGAATAATTCATGATGGCAATATCTTATACATGTTTTTGGCTTGATTTAATAAGTAACTCTCTGTGACGTTGATGCATGCAGAGTGGATGTTGCATTACAAAGTCTTGTTTACTGATGGCTTTCTTAGACTGGAGGAAACGACAAGCTTAATTAGAACCTGATCTTTGGTCATATATGGGGAGAGGAAGCAAAGCTGTGTTACCAGCCATGATTAACCATTAACACGGCGCAAAACAGATTGCTGTGAGGTTGTTGAATAGTTTCTCCAGTTGGGTTTTTGGTGCTTTCTTTAGAGTTAATGCACTGACATTTAGTGGTTAAGATCACTGTACAGTCACTCACATTATAGCAAGATAATCTAAAATGTTTAGCCTACCAGTGTCCATTTTCATAGGGAGTCAGACAGGTGTACAATGGTAAGAATACAATTATCATTATGTAGTTTCATCAGGGGAGCAACTTTCTCTGGGGACCAAAGTTGCGCCCCTGAGTTTCATGTTGCATTCAATTTACATTTCAAAATGTACTCTATCATTAATAACACAATTACAAATATGTGTTAACTCTGTTTCTTTCATTATCCCCTCCCATCCAGATAAAACAGACAGCGCAGCTCCTTTTTCCCCTTCCATTCGTCCCACTGCCCGACTTCCCTCCTTTTCCATAGTGACCGCCCAGCCATGGGGCTGTCCAAGGCCCACCTCCCCCATGGTTAGCAGGGTTTCCCCCATGTTGCCTGCCAGCCCATGGGCAGAGACAGGTGGCTCCCCTGGGACACCCACGCAAAAGGGCCTGACCGAGACACTGCTTGAGGATTTTGAGGAGAGGAGAGTCAAACTGAAGCTGGAAGAGAAAGCTGTAAGTGAGAAAAGACTGTAGTTGGACACAGAGGGTGTTGTTGATATCTTTAGACACATTGAACATTCCTTATAGACACACATAAGACAAACATTTAGGCACACAGTTTAGAAAAAACTACAGCAATGCAATACGCCGACAAAATAAAGCATACAGATAGTGATGGAGAAACCGAGTACATCTTATGAGTTGAGAAATCTCACAGGTTTTATATACCACAATGATAGCTGGTTGCTAATTTGAAAAATGTATTTTGTGTTTCCTGCAGTATGCAAGAATTCAGTGCATTGATGATGTGAATAATGAGGTAAGTGATTGCTCCTCTCTCTGTTGATGTGCGTTTAATCATTGGTCATTTGTCTCAGAGAAGGATCTTTAGCACAGGTCCAATATGACATTGCTGCTATTTCTTCAATTTCAGGTCTTGGAGGCCACCCGGATCACCAGGCACAAAAACAAGCGGGCACTGCGCTGGGAGGCTGGTGACTACACCAACGAGGACTGCCAATGAGTCCACCAGTCCTCTCCCCTGCAGGGCATGGTGAGAGAGGGCAGAAAGGAGAAGAGATGAAAACACAGTCATCTTAGGGAAGTTATTGTCCCATCTCAGCACATATGAATATACTCTCTGACTACACACTACCAAACCTGCTGAACATAATGATTGGTCCACTTCGTGATAAACACCTCATCCATCAACATCAGCCACCTACTAGAGCAGGTGACTTTCCACGATTTAAAAGAAAAAAGACAAGTGAACTGAAAAAAAATATTCAATAAAGACAGGACAAGTTTTAAATGCCATCGGAGGTGGATTGCAAACGGAAGGGAATTTAAGAGGAGTTCTGTGCCTGCTAAGAATGCACTGCGTTGTTTTGGGATGAGACTGCTACGGTCAGGTTGCAGTCCCGAATCATTAGCGTATTAGTTCTTTTTAAGTCTGGCAGTCTCTGGCTGCTCAGTAATTTGATTAGGCTTATCCGCCTTCAAATGACTGCATAGAAAATAAATGACGGAGCTATTTTTGTCTTGTCAGTTGTGCTTTGCAAAGCAAAAACAAGCAAGAAACCATCCTCAGATATCCATGATGTATTTAGAATGGTTAAAATTTCCAAACCAATATCCAATCCAATGAAGCACTTGCTGTACCGTCTTCTAGAAATGTTGACATTTGTCTGATAATTAATATAATAAAGAGCTACAGCAGATAGCAGTATGTTCGTGTTCTTAATTTGACTTGAATGTGCTTTGACAGCAGAAATTTGTGTAAAACTTCTTACCTAAACCGGTCAGGTCCTTATTGCCTTTCTTAGGGCTCGATTCAATCCATATCATGGAAAAACTGCAGTATAGCGTTGATTGAAATTGAAAAGGCAATGTTAACGCAGTCAACTGCATTCACAGTAAATGCTGCATATGTCGGCTCAATCGGAAATGACGGTACCTTTACATTTGAATTGTGCCATCTTCCGTGACATGGATTGAATTGAGCCCTTGTGAGATATGTACAGTTAGAAAGATTCCTTGTTTACCAGTCGGCTACTGTAAATGACAAACAAGTTTGATCACACACTAAACCTGACTGTTTGCAACATGACAAGATATGCTTTTTATATAGACTATTGTAAAGATACTGCTGAAAATAGCCCAGGTAATGTAGATCTAACAGATTCAACTCTGCTACATTTGGTGGCAATGGTGGGATCCACTACTTATACAAGCGGTGATGTCAAATCAGATGCAATGTAGAAGAAGTTGATCAAATGATAGTGAATCTCAAACTATCAAATGGAGTAAAACGTCACCATCTGCTGGATAGACAATTGAACTGCTTTTTTTTTTTAATTTCACCTTTATTTAACCAGGTAGGCTAGTTGAGAACAAGTTCTCATTTGCAACTGCGACCTGGCCAAGATAAAGCATAGCAGTGTGAACAGACAACACAGAGTTACACATTGAGTAAACAATAAACAAGTCAATAACATGGTAGAAAAAAAAGAGAATCTATATACAATGTGTGCAAAAGGCATGAGGTAGGCAATAAATCGAGTAATTACAATTTAGCAGATTAACACTGGAGTGCTAAATCATCAGATGATCATGTGCAAGAAGAGATACTGGTGTGCAAAAGAGCAGAAAAGTAAATAAATAAAAGCAGTATGGGGGGTGAGGTAGGTAAATTGGGTGGGTAGTTTACAGATGGACTATGTACAGCTGCAGCGATCGGTTAGCTGCTCGGATAGCAGATTTTTAAAGTTGTTGAGGGAGATAAAAGTCTCCAACTTCAGAGATTTTTGCAATTCGTTCCAGTCGCAGGCAGCAGAGAACTGGAAGGAAAGGCGTCCAAATGAGGTTTTGGCTTTAGGGATGATCAGTGAGATACACCTGCTGGAGCGCGTGCTACGGGTGGGTGTAGCCATCGTGACCAGTGAACTGAGATAAGGCGGCACTTTACCTAGCATAGCCTTGTAGATGACCTGGAGCCAGTGGGTCTGACGACGAACATGTAGCGAGGGCCAGCCGACTAGGGCATACAGGTCGCAGTGGTGGGTCGTATAAGGTGCTTTAGTAACAAAACGGATGGCACTGTGATAAACTGCATCCAGTTTGCCGAGTAGAGTATTGGAAGCTATTTTGTAGATGACATCGCCGAAGTCGAGGATCGGTAGGATAGTCAGTTTTGCTAGGGTAAGTTTGGCGGTGTGAGTGAAGGAGGCTTTGTTGCGGAATAGAAAGCCGACTCTAGATTTGATTTTGGATTGGAGATGTTTGATATGAGTCTGGAAGGAGAGTTTGCAGTCTAGCCAGACACCTAGGTACTTATAGATGTCCACATATTCTAGGTCGGAACCGTCCAGGGTGGTGATGCTAGTCGGGCGTGCGGGTGCAGGCAGCGAACGGTTGAAAAGCATGCATTTGGTTTTACTAGCGTTTAAGAGCAGTTGGAGGCCACGGAAGGAGTGTTGTATGGCATTGAAGCTCGTTTGGAGGTTAGATAGCACAGTGTCCAAGGAAGGGCCGGAAGTATACAGAATGGTGTCGTCTGCATAGAGGTGGATCAGGGAATCGCCCGCAGCAAGAGCAACATCATTGATGTATACAGAGAAAAGAGTCGGCCCGAGAATTGAACCCTGTGGCACCCCCATAGAGACTGCCAGAGGACCGGACAACATGCCCTCCGATTTGACACACTGAACTCTGTCTGCAAAGTAGTTGGTGAACCAGCCAAGGCAGTCATTAGAAAAACCGAGGCTACTGAGTCTGCCGATAAGAATATGGTGATTGACAGAGTCGAAAGCCTTGGCCAGGTCAATGAAGACGGCTGCACAGTAATGTCTTTTATCGATGGCGGTTATGACATCGTTTAGTACCTTGAGCGTGGCTGAGGTGCACCCGTGACCGGCTCGGAAACCGGATTGCACAGCGGAGAAGGTACGGTGGGATTCGAGATGGTCAGTGATCTGTTTGTTGACTTGGCTTTCGAAGACCTTAGATAGGCAGGGCAGGATGGATATAGGTCTGTAACAGTTTGGGTCCAGGGTGTCTCCCCCTTTGAAGAGGGGGATGACCGTGGCAGCTTTCCAATCCTTGGGGATCTCAGATGATACGAAGGAGAGGTTGAACAGGCTGGTAATAGGGGGTGCGACAATGGCGGCGAACAGTTTCAGAAATAGGGGGTCCAGATTGTCAAGCGCAGCTGATTTGTATGGGTCCAGGTTTTCCAGCTCTTTCAGAACATCTGCTATCTGGATATGGGTAAAGGAGAAGCTGGGGAGGCTTGGGCGAGTAGCAGTGGGGGGGGGCGGGGCTGTTGGCCAAGGTTGGAGTCGCCAGGAGGAAGGCATGGCCAGCCATTGAGAGGTGTTTGTTGAAGTTTTCGATTATCACGGACTTATCAGTGGTGACCGTGTTACCTAGCCTCAGTGAAGTGGGCAGCTGGGAGGAGGTGCTCTTGTTTTCCATGGACTTTACAGTATCCCAGAACTTTTTGGAGTTAGAGCTACAGGATGCAAATTTCTGCTTGAAAAAGCTGGCCTTTGCTTTCCTGACTGACTGCATGTATTGGTTCCTGACTTCCCTGAACAGTTCCATATCGCGGGGGCTCTTCGATGCTATTGCAGGTCGCCACAGGATGTTTTTGTGCTGGTCGAGGGCAGTCAGGTCTGGAGTGAACCAAGGGCTATATCTGTTCTTGGTTCTGCATTTTTTGAACGGAGCATGCTTGTCTAATATGGTGAGGAAGTAACTTTTAAAGAATGACCAGGCATCCTCAACTGACGGGATGAGGTCAATATCCTTCCAGGGTACCCGGGCCAGGTCGATTAGAAAGGCCTGCTCGCAGAAGTGTTTTAGGGAGCGTTTGACAGTGATGAGGGGTGGTCGTTTGGCCGCGGACCCGTGGCGGATACAGGCAATGAGGCAGTGATCGCTGAGATCTTGATTGAAGACAGCAGAGGTGTATTTGGAGGGCAAGTTGGTCAGGATAATGTCTATTAGGGTGCCCATGTTTACGGATTTAGGGTTGTACCTGGTGGGTTCCTTGATGATTTGTGTGAGATTGAGGGCATCAAGCTTAGATTGTAGGACTGCCGGGGTGTTAAGCATATCCCAGTTTAGGTCACCTAACAGAACAAACTCTGAATCTAGATGGGGAGTGATCAATTCACAGATGGTGTCCAGGGCACAGCTGGGAGCTGAGGGGGGTCGGTAGCAGGCGGCAACAGTGAGAGACTTATTTCTGGAGAGATTAATTTTTAAAATTAGAAGTTCGAACTGTTTGGGCATAGACCTGGAAAGTATGACAGAACTTTGCAGGCTATCTCTGCAGTAGATTGCAACTCCTCCCCCTTTGGCAGTTCTATCTTGACGGAAAGTGTTATAGTTGGGTATGGAAATCTCAGAATTTTTGGTGGCCTTCCTAAGCCAGGATTCGGACACGGCAAGGACATCAGGGTTGGCAGAGTGTGCTAAAGCGGTGAGTCAGGCAAACTTAGGGAGGAGGCTTCTGATGTTGACATGCATGAGGCCAAGGCTTTTTCGATCACAGAAGTCAACAAATGAGGGTGACTGGGGACATGCAGGGCCTGGGTTTACCTCCACATCACCCGAGGAACAGAGGAGTAGTAGGATGAGGGTGCGGCTAAAGGCTATCAAAACTGGTCGCCTAGAGCGTTGGGGACAAGGAATAAAAGGAGCAGATTTATGGGCGTGGTAGAATAGATTCTGGGCATAATGTGCAGACCAGGGTATGGTGGGGCACGGGTACAGTGGAGGCAAGCCCAGGCACTGGGTGATGATAAGAGAGGTTGTATCTCTGGACATGCTGGTCTCAATGGGTGAGGTCACCGCATGTGTGGGGGGTGGGACAAAGGAGGTATCAGAGGTACGGAGAGTGGAACTACGGGGTCCATTGCAAACCAAAACAATGATAACTAGCCTGAACAACAGTATGCAAGGCATGTTGATATTTGAGAGAGACATACAATAAGGCATAAAGTGATTGCAGGTCTTGATTGGGAGAGCTAGCTAAAACAACAGGTGAGATAACAGCAGCTAGTCAGCTAACACAGCAACAGCAGGTAAAAATGGCGACGACTAGGCAGAGAGGGTCGGATTAACTACACACAGATCCTGAGTTAAAGCACAGAGCCGACAGATAAAACACAAATAAACGGAATGGAGTACCGTGAATTAATGGACAGTCAAGCAGGCATCAGCTATGTAGCCAAGTGATCATAGTGTCCAGGGGGCAGCCGTAGATGGAGCAGTGAGGCCTCCACTAAGCTAGCCCGCGGCGTTTAAAGTTAGTAGCCCGGGGGGTGGTCTGCTCAGACGGAGGGGGTCTGCTCAGACGGAGGCCGGTTGAGGGCACAGCGGATGGGGTATTCGTCTGCAGACCAGACGTGGTCGTGTCGACAGAGAATCCAAGCCGGATGGAGATGGCGAAAGAGAGGTTGTGAATTGTAGAATTGTGTTTGCTAACTGGTGCTAGCTTCGTGATTCAGACAGCTAGTCATGGGTAGCAAGCTAGCAGAAGATGGAGGTCTGTTTTTAGCCACGCCGTGCATTTCCGTCGGTAGATTAGTGGGGTTCCGTGTGGTAGAGGGGACCAATCCATTTGTCAAAATAGTTATAGTGGCCTAAGAAGATTGTTCGATAGACCTGTTCAGATAGCAGCCGATATGCTCAAGACAGCTAACGATTAGCGGGCCGCAGTTAGCTTTTGGGCGTTCAGGTTACGTCGCGATGGAGGGGCCAGTTGAATAACTCCCTCGGGCAGATAACGTCGGTATCCCAGTCGTGAAGGCCCGGTGGGGCTCCGCATCGGCAGTAAAACGGGTCCGGATAGGTGATTGTAGCCCAGGAGTGGCTGATGGAACTCTTCAGCTGGCTAGCTCCGGGATAATTGGTGTTTGCTCCGGAATTGATGTTAGCCAATAGTCACTCGGATAGCAGCTAGTTAGCTGCAAGATCCAGGTGTAAATGTCCAGAGCTTGCGGTAAAAATCCGGGGATATGGAGAGAAAATAGGTCTGGTATGCTCTGGTCTGAGTCGCGTTGTACAAAACTGGCAATAGTTTTCCGAGCTAAAGGATAGCTGATGAGTAAGGGATTTGAGAGTGTAGCTGTAAAGTTTAAACATATTTAATCCCCATTTACACCTTGCATTAACATGATAGTCCAATTGTAGGAATACATCTCATCTGAAAAAAGTAGAGATGAGTTGTACTTCATGGGTTTGAAGGACAATGATGTATCCCGATTTCACCCGCATTCATGCATCAGTGTGCCTGTACCCTAAAGCTGTTGCACTATAGGCAACTGCTAGGCCCCACACAAACCAACCCCCCCCCTCCCCCATGACCTTCCCCTCTAATTTGTTTGAGAAAGAGGAGAGAGGACACAAGGAATTGGGGAAAGAATGCAGTCGATTTTAAAAGCGAGTCAAGTCGCTTGACGGTAGATGCCGATTGAATCATTGCAGCTTTGCCCGTGAATATTATCTCCACGAACACAGGAACTTGCCTTTAAAAGCTGCAATGCCTAGAACCCACGATTGGATAGAATCCCGACCTCAAATGTTTGAGGGCAGCCCTGCCTCCAGGGCACTGGCAGAACGAATGTGATTGGTTGGATGAAAGCTCAGTGTGCAGAGCTAAGAGTGACAGGTCAGTAGATGGAGTTTACAGGTAAGAGTCAAATAAAGAAAAGGCTCTCAGGGAGGGAGGTTTGAGGGCACAAGGTCGCCAGTTTGAATACCATTGTGGCTTTTGTTTCCCAACCTTAAACATACTTAACTAATCACATTTCTAATCTGCTGATATTCTAAATGACTTGACAGCTTCATATGTGAAAAGAAAGAGTGGCACCCATCCCCATGCTGGCGGAGTGGACAGGCACTGGGAAAGGGACCAGAAGGTCACAGGTCCTAATCTTGCCTCGCTTTCATAGATTAAATAAAATGCAAGAGTTCTTTACTCAGTTGAAAGCAGTGGAGGTCAGTGCCGTTGAAGATGACGGAGGATAATTATTATTAAAAAAATTGTGAGCATGTCCTTATTTCTATTACAGCATTTTGGATGACTGTCATTCATATTCCATTCTCCCAGTTCAATGTAACAACGATAGGTTTAGGCTACTACATGATACATGACTGCCCTTAACCAACACAAAAACATCCTGTGGCGTTCTGCATTAGCATCGAACAGCCCCTGTGAAATGCAACTTTTTAGGGCTGTTAGAAACCAATATACACAGGCAGTTAGAAAAGCCAAGGCTAGCTTTTTCAAGCAGAAATTTGCATCCTGCAACATAAATTCAAAAAAGTTCTGGGACATTGTAAAGTATATGGAGAATAAGAGCACCTCCTGCCCACTGCACTGAGGATAGGAAACTCTGTCACCACCGATAAATCCACTATAATTGAGAATTTCAATAAGCATTTTTCTACGGCTAGCCATGCTTTCCACCTGACCATGCCTACCCCGGTCAACAGCACTGCACCACCCACAGTAACTTGCCCAAGCCTTCCCCATTTCTCCTTCTCCCAAATCCAGTCCGCTGATGTTCTGAAAGACCTGCAAAATCTGGACCCCCACAAATCAGCCGGGCTAGACAATCTGGACCCTTTCTTTCTAAAATTATCTGCCGAAATTGTTGCAACCCCTATTACTAGCCTGTTCAACATCTCGTGTCGTCTGAGATTCCCAAAGATTGGAAAGCAGCTGTGGTCATCCCCCTCTTCAAAGAAGGGGGACACTCTTGACCCAAACTGCTACAGTCCTATATCTATCCTACCCTGCCTTTCTAAGGTCTTCGAAAGCCAAGTTGACAAACAGATCACCGACCATTTCGAATCTCACTGTACCTTCTCCGCTAAGCAATCTGGTTTCAGAGCTGGTCATGGGTGCACCTCAGCCACGCTCAAGGTTCTAAATGATATCTTACCCGCCATCGATAAGAAACAATACTGTGCAGCTGTATTCATTGACCTGGCCAAGGCTTTCGACTCTGTCAATGACCACATCCTCATCGGCAGACTCAACAGCCTTGGATTCTCAAATGATTGCCTCGCCTGGTTCACCAACTACTTCTCAGACCGAGATCAGTGTGTCAAATCGGAGGGCCTGTTGTCCGGGCCTCTGGCAGTCTCTATGGGGTGCCACAGGGTTCAATTATTGGGCCGACTCTCTTCTCTGTATATATCAATGATGTCGCACTTGCTGCTGGTGATTCTCTGTTCCACCTCTACGCAGACGACACCATTCTGTATACTTCTGGCCCTTCTTTGGACACTGTTAACAACCCTCCAAACGAGCTTCAATGCCATACAACTCTCCTTCCGTGGCCTCCAACTGCTCTTAAATACAAGTAAAGCTAAATGCATGCTCTTCAACCGATCACTGCCTGCACCTGCCCGCCCGTCTAGCATCACTACTCTGAACGGTTCTGACTTAGAATATGTGGACTACAAATACCTAGGTGTCTGGTTAGACTGTAAACTCTCCTTCCAGACTCACATAAAAAAATCTCCAATCGTAGTTAAATCTAGAATTGGCTTCCTATTTCGCAACAAAGCATCCTTCACTCATGCTGCCAAACTTACCCTCGTAAAACTGACCATCTTACTGATCCTCGACTTCGGCGATGTCATTTACAAAATAGCCTCCAACACTCTACTCAACAAATTGGATGTAGTCTATCACAGTGCCATACGTTTTGTCACCAAAGCCCCATATACTACCCACCACTGCAACCTGTATGCTCTCATTGGCTGGCCCTCGCTTCACACTCGTCGCCAAACTCACACATTCCAGCAAGTATATCTCACTTGTCACCCCCAAAGCCAATTCCTCCTTTGGCCACCTCTCCTTCCAGTTCTTTGCTGCCAATGACTGGAACGAACTACAAAAATCTCGGAAACTGGAAACACTTATCTCCCTCACTAGCTTTAAGCACCAGCTGTCAGAGCAGCTCACAGATCACTGCACCTGTACATAGCCCATCTATAAATAGCCCAAACAACTACCTCTTCCCCTACTGTATTTATTTATTTTGCTCCTTTGCACCCCAGTATTTATACATTGCACACTCATCTACTATCAAATCCACCATTCCAGTGTTTTAATTGCTATATTGTATTTACTTCGCCACCATGGCCTATTTATTGCCTTCATCTCCCTTATCTCACCTAATTTGCTCACATTGTATATAGACTTATTTTTCTACTGTATTATTGACTGTATGTTTGTTTTACTCCATGTGTAACTCTGTGTTGTTACATGTGTCGAACTGCTTTGCTTTATCTTGGCCAGGTCGCAATTGTAAATGAGAACTTGTTCTCAACTTGCCTACCTGGTTAAATAAAGGTGAAATATATATATATATTTTTAAATACTCTAAATGTTCCCTATACATATAAGGTTGCTACAACCTAGCCTATGAATTAAAGTTCACAACGTAGTTGCAGACAGGTCGAGAGACATCTTTTTTAGGTGACGGACTGACACATGGACAGCCTTACACTCTTGCCTGCATCTAGCTGAACTAGGGTGTAATTGTTAATCCAGTTGTAAATTAGAATTTCTATTGGAGAAATTCAGGTATATGTATTCCAGTTTTGTTCCATTTAAGAAACTTTTTTCAACAGAATCGGTGTAACGATAACACGTAAACACAGTTAACTTTCACTGCAGCCACGTTGTATTCATCCTATCATGTCCCTTCCCTTGTGGACTTCAATGCACAACACATCAGCTGTAAGTGACCAGGCCAAAAATCCTTTCCAAGCCAAACCATATCATAACCGCTACACATAGCCTACATCATTGTCACAATATTAGCTAAAGTAACATTTGCTAGCTAAGTAAGTTAAACTGAAAGTGAAACAGAATGATGAAATCTCTCTCGCTTCTCCTTCATATTGGAATAAATTAATTTGTTCTAAACTATTTAACTATTGTGTCTCTTTGAGTCAACAACTTGCCACATTTCATCCACTGCAGTGCTAGCAAGCTGTAGCTTATGCTTTCAGTCCTAGATTAATTCTCGGATACTTTGATTGGGTGGACACCATGTCAGTTCATGCTGCAAGAGCCCTGATAGGTTGGAGGACGTCCCCCGGAAGTTGTCATAATTACTGTGCAAGTCTATGGAAGGGGGTGAGAACCATGAGCCTCCTAGGTTAGGTATTGAAATCAATTTACCCAGAGGACGGAAGCTAGCGGTCCTCCGGCTACACCATGGTACTACCCTAGTGAGTGCTGTTGAGGCTACTGTAGACCTTCATTGCAAGTGTTTTAATCAATAATTTGGTGACAAGATTATATTTAGTACAGTTTTATCTAAAAAGGTTAACTTTTTACATGTTTCACAATTTGTATGAAATTCACTGAGGATTGTCCTCCCCTTCCTCCTCTGAGGAGGCCCCACTGGTTGAAAGTCAGGGAAATAACACCAATTACAAAGCGCACAGATTTATAAAAAGGGGTATATTTATTGAAAAAGCAAAAAACTAAAATTAGTGTTTCTATACTGAATTATCTATCTATCCACTGTCATTATCCAACTAACCCCCCCACCCAATTGACACTGGGGAAACTAGCAGTCTTTGGAAAATTTGACCAACATTCATAACATTTACTGGGTGAAGTCCCGAAACTTGCAAGTGTGATGTGTGAACCACCAACAGGGTATGGACATAGACAAACACATGTATAAGTGCAGGGGAAAAGAGGTGTATATAACTATGAAAAATATAGCACAAAAAAAAACATATAGCATTAAAGAAATGATGTACTAACTCCCAAAATGTCCAAAGAGCAAGAGCATATTAATTTAAAATGTGTTTATTTATTTTGGGACCTGATTTACAGATTGGAACATTTGTTATGTGCTACGGTCACTTGTATTATGACAGAGGTATCTCATTCGAATTATTTTATTATAATGGAGCAGGGATGAAACAGAGGCACAGAAATACAGGGCCAATGTTTAGAACTATTCCAATGAGCCAAATATACCACTGAACATTGCTTTCAAAATACACACATCTACAGAGATGGAGGACTCATCTTTGTATCTTTGCCATTATAGAGTCTGACAATTTTCTTCTTCTTCACAATTGACAGATCCCTCCTGATGACCCAATTGGACATGACTTCAACAGGGTCACCAAGAGGGATCAACCAATGAAGTTGGAAATCCCATCCAGTTGACTACATTAAAATGGTGGAATCCCTCAATGGGCCTGCCCATGCTATCCTTTTGGCCACAAGAGAACTGTAATTATCTATGAATACAGCTTTAAGAACAGCTAGCCAAGAAATGTTATGGACAGCAGAGGGCATAAGAGCCACACAATATCCAAACCAATGCATTCAGAGTCCAAAATCTGTGACATAAATGGCACATGTTAAAATGGACCTATCTTTACATGGACATGATGGAACAGATTTGTTATAGTCAAAGTTGAGTTAACGATGAAATAATTCTTAACTCCATTAGTGTGAAATATCTATCCAAATAAGTGACCAATGAAATGCAATCTATTTTCAATCATTTTTACTCAGACTTATTATGGCTAATACCAAAAAACCATGCTGTTCTTTCAGAAGAACAAAGTGAGATCGATTCTGCTTGCTCTGTCCTGCCGGTTGCTAACCAAAGGTTTGCAAATTATAAAGTAGCTACACCACATTATTGATATATATATAAGATAACTCAATAATTTAGGAAAAATGAATAAATAGAATTGTTAATGAATTGATAAGATAAAGGATTTTACATTTTTCTGTATGAAATAATTGGAATTCTATAATCTGCCTAAATGTGGCTGGCTGCACACACCCTTTCACATGATGACGTCTTCAAATGTACAGCGTGCTCTGGATGAGCCACGGCATTAGTTTGCTTTAATACCAGATGTGATATTACATAAAACTGATATTCAATTAGAACTTAGAAACTAAAGACAATGTGAGATCTGTATGCTTGTATAACTCTGCAAATGATCACCTCAACTGTAGCAAAAAAATAAAGTTGTTCTAAGAATAAGAGTTATCCAACTCAAGTAATAAATGTTAAAATCCTTTCATATTCCTTCTTGAATAAAATGAAAATATCCTTAGCAATAAAGAGCATTATAACACAGTGAGTGCTTGGTCCACAAGTAATGTTGTGGGCATGGTAGTGCAAGCATTGGTGGCATGCATTTGGACCCAATCTGTTTTGATAAGAGGCTAAAAGCGTCCACATTCACAGATAAAGCCGTCTACTGTACATTCTACTGCTATTAACTGAATACACAAACGATTGCTGATATAACAGATTTTTCTTTCTTGTTAAACATGTTTTAGCATTTATTCACTTCTGCACAATAATAAACCACTGAGATGTATGTAATGTCTTGCAAAGTATTTCTCATGACTTCCCTATTAGCATATCTAAGTATCCCTCTTCAATGAAGCTTACCCTCTATGTGACAGTGGTCCCATTGATATGGTATATTTACAATTAGAAGAAAATCTGGTCTTGGAGAGGGACTCAAATATGGGTTTGGATACAGTTGATATCCTGGGCACCAATGCAAAATATTATTGAATACAAACAAGATTGAGTGTTAGGATTTTCTTGACCTGACTTGTCATAATCAGAAATGCTAGACCTGCCGGCGGTAGACATTGTTTCACAAAAAACGGATTTATTAGTGTGGAAATATACTGTAGGGTTTACACTTCATTCAGTGTCCTTTCTAATGAAATAACTACTAAGTAGTAAAACTGTAATGAGTTTGTACATAAAATACTGCATTTTTTATTGCCTTCCATCAACAAATACGTATTAGTATTTCATTTTAGTACAAATCATTACCTAGAATTTACCTAGTTATTTAATTTAAAAAGACAATGTCAAAAGTGTATCCCCATACAGTATGTACTCTACATGAAGGGTTAAAGTGACTGATATAAATGTTATACAAAAAACGATTTATTGAAACTTGGACACTTTTGTCAATGTTGGGGTAATTCTTCTGTTCACATGCATATCATTACCTGCAAAGACATCGGCCATCTCCTCAACGTTCATAGACGTCTATGAAACTAAAATGGGATGCAGAAACATGGTGTCCTTCAGTAAGTGCTGAGGTCTCCATGTTTTACCAGTGCACCAGGAGACATCTGTCCCATATTCACCTCCTCACACACACCCTCTGCCTTTTAACATCATATTCTATTGGAACACTCCTTCACTCACTCTGGTTCCCTTGTCTTTGGAAATTGATAACTGTGCAAATGGGTGTAGGCCTAAATATACCTATGAAATGTTATATGGATGAAATAATCGTTGAAGAACTCATGAGTTCAGTCCCATTGAGGCAGAGGGTTTCCTACAGCTGTCGACTAGTCTCCTTTGAGCTGTCACGGATTTGGATCACAACTACCTGGCTAATGGTAAGAAATGTGAGGACCTTCGATTACTATAGACAGTCTACAAGCTCCACCTTACCTAGCATTCATAATGAACAACCTTTCTTTATGTTGGTAGACCAAAGACTCTTGGACATATTCATGTTCTGCCTTCATTTCCATGGCATAGACGTACCCAAGACAAAGATGGGTCAGAGTGTTTGCTGGGGTCTTTTTTATATTGATAAGATTGAAAGGATGAGCAAGGTCTGCTAATCCACCAGGCTATACTTGAAGCATGCTAGGGTGGGAAATCATCAGTCGTAGATGGGTGAAATTAGTCCATCACAATTTAAGAGAAGGTGAAGGAGGTGAGATACTTTGGTGGGTGAGAGGGCAGGGATTTGTAGCTTCATCTTGTTTCACCCCTCTCAGAACTCAACTTTGCAGGCAGGGAAGGTCTCCTCCTGCATGGCCACAGTGCTGTTGCTGCCCAACACGGTGATACCCAGCTTTCTCTGCCTCTCATGGGTTTCCTGGTACCACTCGTGCATCGTCAGCGAGTCGAAGGTGGGGATCAGGGTCACCTGAGAGTGGAAAGGTAGAAGGGCAAATTCAAATGAGAACATAGTAGACAGACTTAAAGGTAGACTCTGCGATATGACGTAGATGCAGAAAGAAAACAGCGGAGTAGGTCAATTTCAGCAACAACTAAGAGCATTGAAGTGTGAGGCTCAACTTCTCCACTGTTTTGGTACCCTGGCTAACACACTGTAAACAGCATGAAGCGAACCTGTATGTAACAGTATAACTTTAAACCGTCCCCTCGCCCCGACACGGGCGCGAACCAGGGACCCTCTGCACACATCAACAGTCACCCACGAAGCGTCGTTACCCATCGCTCCACAAAAGCCGCGGCCCTTGCAAAGCAAGGGGCAACCCTACTTAAAGTCTCAGAGCAAGTGACGTAACTGATTGAAATGCTACTAGCGCGTACCCGCTAACTAGCTAGCCATTTCACATCCGTTACACTCACCCCCCTTTCAACCTCCTCCTTTTCCGCAGCAACCAGTGATCCGGGTCAACAGCATCAATGTAACAGTATAACTTTAAACCGTCCCCTCGCCCCGACACGGGCGCGAACCAGGGACCCTCTGCACACATCAACAACGGTCGCCCACGAAGCACGGTCGTTACCCATCGCTCCACAAAGGCCACGGCCCTTGCAAAGCAACGGGCAACCCTACTTAAAGTCTCAGAGCAAGTGACGTAACTGATTGAAATGCTACTAGCGCGTACCCGCTAACTAGCTAGCCATTTCACATCCGTTACATGTACACATACGCAAATACTGCATCTCTCTCATCTCAATATCTCTGGTGCTGCTCGTGGCAATGTCATTTAGCGGAGTCTACGTTTGTTGACATTCTACAAATGTACATAGAAAAAGATAAATGAAAAGATTGGGGGCTGACCTGCACATCGGGCCAGGCAGTCTTTCCCTCCAGTAGAGCGTCGAGAATGGGTCTCATGACTGACTCCTTCACGGGCTCGTCGCCACTAACAATGTAGCAGGAGGAGCGCAGGCGTCGGAAGAACTCAACGTCAACGGTGGCAGAGGCACAACCAGAGGGGAGATAAGCCATGTCCAAATAAACTGGTGCACTTCCAGCTGCACTGACCTTACTGCCCAGAGAACCTGCAGGACAGATAGCAGAGTTAGACATAAGAAGACTAAATGTATTGCAATAACTTGCAAGTACAAATAATTATTTTAGAAAACAAGTAATGAAAGATGCTAATATGCCATCATTCAAAGTTTAAAACCCTGTCTGTGCCTACCTGAAGAAACTGACTTTGAAGTTCCAGGTCTGGAGCCACTAGTGGTATTGCGGGATGAAGGCCTTGTGTCAAAGCTTGAGGTGGTCTTCAATGTACCAGTTGTGCTGCCAGCCTTGGTCTTGCTGTTCAGAGCTGTACTGGTGGCTGACGTTGACCTCTGTGTGACCCCGGCTGGTTTCTTGGTTTTTGTGGCGGCACTCTTTGAGGTCTTGCTTGGCGCATCAGCCTCAGGGTCAGTCATGCAGGTACCGGGCTGGGGCGGCAAGGGGGGCAGATCCTTCATTGGGGCTGGGGGAGGGTCCTGAGAGGAATATTGTGCTCCCCTGTTGGAGGAGTAAGAGCTGGGATGGTCATGTGGATGGTGGGGCGGGAAACTCCCAGAGTCCTCGTCTGAGTCCATGTCTGCAGTGATGGAAGGGCAGTCCTCAGTCCCTGGGGGTATGTCTGAATCTGTGGCTGTGTTGAGGGATTCACTAGCAGACGTGGGAGGAGTCTCCTGGCCTTGAGGTGAATGTCGATCACTATTAATTCCGCTTTGTGGCTTAAGTAGCTCCTGGGAGTGGTTGCTGTCTTCAGAGAGTTCTCGCGGGCTACCCGTGGCTAGCCCTAGAGACAGATGCTGCTGTTGGTTCTCTGGGGACTTTGAGTGCTTGAATTCACAGGGTGAGACCAGGCAGAGGTCGACGTCATGGGGAACGTCAGGGAGAAGACCATGTAGTCCAGGAAGGCGTTCCTCTGAGCCATCCCCTGGTGGACGCATGTTATGAGATGTACTCAAGGGTAACGACATCCCCATTTTGGGGTAAGAATCGGCAATATGCCCGTTTGAGTAGGACCTGTCCATATGGTCTCCCTTGGGTGACTCATCAATATATGGGAGCACCTGTTCAAAAGACACGGAAAGAGACTCGTCAACTTCTGTCGAGTGTGGGGAACCAATTTCAGCAGGCATGGAGGTAATATTGGGTGAGACAGAGTCAGGCAGCATGAAGGGACTCAGTGTCAAAAGACTTGATTGTTTGTCCTGGGACGATGTGGAGGTTTCTAGGTTCCCCCTCAAGGAGCCTACCTCGGAGTTCCTGCAAGAACCCATGACGTGGCAGTCTTCAAACCCAGGGCTAGGCACCCTTCCCCCGAGACTACTGTCCTCACCAGAGCCCTGAGCATCCTCTTCAGGTGATTGGTGGAAAGGGGTATGCCCAGCGCTATTAGGGGCTGAGTCGGCAGGGGAGACCAACTCTAAAGTCTTCTCATCTGAGCTAGCGCAAACATCTTCTTGCCCATTTCTCAGGGCCCCATCAAGTAGCCTGTATTCAGTTGGTGTGAGATCAAAGTTCACGCTGTGGTCACTTTTAGGAGTTTTGTCAAGAGGCAAAGTGGTTCCCAGGGCTTTCTCTGGATTTGGCATTGTCTCCATGCAGGTGAACTTTTGTGGACTTTCCAAGATGTCCCCCCTCTCCACATTTGCTCTTGATCCCTTCTCTGTCGCAGGTTGCTCTATTCCTTCAATGTCCGTAGTGTTCACTACAACAGCAGTCCTTTTCTCTGACTTTGCATTTTCTGCTCTGAGGTTCTCGAATTCCGCTGTCATGTCTTCAGGCGTTGACATTTTGGAACGATCAGCATCCCCCTCAGAGGCAGAAGCTTTTTGATTCTCCGGCTCCTTTTTATCCGTCTTTAGCTTTGCCGCCTTGTTCAATGAGTCTTTCTTGGGGATTGCATCCTTCTTCAATGTTCCATTCTTGACTAAGGGCTTTTTTGCCTCTGCGTTTCCTAATGAAGGTCCAGTTGTCGCTTTTTTGACATCCTTGTTGAGAGGTTTTGTTGGTTTCTTCTCCTCTGGCTTTACCTCCTTCTTGATATCTTTCTTTTGATCATGTTTGATGTCTTTCTTTGGTCTTGGACCAAGAGTTTCTTTCTTAACTGGTTCTTTCTTTTTCTCCAAATTCTCTTCCTTTTTGACAACACCTGTGGAGGCTTTCTCATCATTTTTTACTTCTTTTTTCTCATCCTTTAAAGGTTCTTTCATTGGCATAAGCTTTTCAGCCTTTGGAGGCCTTTGTTTAGCATCCCCATCCTTCAATTTGGACTTATCTTCAACTTCCTTCCAATCTTTATTAGAAATGTCACTTGGAGCCTTGGGTTTGGACTTCATGTCTTGTTTTTTAACATCCCCACGTCCAACTTTGTCCTTCAGCAAGGCACTGCTAGGTCTTGAGTCCTTGGGCAGAGACTTAAGGCTCTCCCGACTCTCTGCACGTTTTGGTTGTTTATCTGATTTGGATGCTTCAAGGTCCCTGAGGCTCACGGCTGGATGTTTCAAGAATTCTAAATGCTTTACTTTCTCAAGTCCTTCAAGAATCTTGGCCTGCGGAGTACACCCAGGGAAGAGAACTCGGATGATCTTCTCTTGAGGACTGGCAGGATGCCACACCAGTAGAGCAGAGATGGAGACAAGGCAAGACAGGGGCATCTCTGAGCCTTTTATGTTAGATCCATTGCCGGGCCAGGTCTTCATGAAAGCCTCAAGATCTTTACTGCCTTTGACTGGGTTAAGAATGTACAGCTCTAGTCTACCGACTCCCATCTTCTGGAAAAGAATAACAGGATCAATGCTGGGTCCATTTGAGCGACTAAGAGGTTCTGGATTGATTGTTAGCCTTTCAAGGTGTTGCAAAGTGAGTGCCACTTGGTCGCAGCTCCGCAGTTCTTTGGGATCACTCCGGAATGCCTTCAATCTCTCTGGAGCATTAAGGAAAACGACCCCAATCTCAGGGGAAATTTGATTTTTCATCCAGTCCTCATTGATCTGACAGTCAGTAGAATGTTCCTCCTCCAGTTCTACTGCTTTCCTTTGGAGAAGACTGTTCACCCCTGGCAGATTGTCATCCCCAATGTGGGTGAGGAGCAGGGAGTCAACTCTATCCAAATGTCTAACCAGTTTCCAGAAACAGGAGCGAGAATCTGACCCACCATTGACCAGCACGTTGAAACCGTTAACAGCAAAGAAGGCAGAGTCTCCTCTCCCACCTGGAAATACGTAGCAGCAGGGGCGGGAGAGTTTGAGGAAGCCCACAGTACTGGGGGGCTCTAGCAGCTCAAAAGGAGACTGTGGCTCCAGGGACTCTGAGAGGTATTCTGTGAACTCTTGCAGACCTTCCATTTCAGGTAGCACTGATGGTGGGTTTGTTTTGATGTTGATGAAGTCTTGTAGGTTATGTTTCTCCAACACAGAGTTCTTCCACACCCCAGAGTTGGGACAACTCAGCGTGAGGTTAGCTTTTTGTGTGGGGTCTGCAGAGCTCAACAACTCTCCAATCTGTTCAAAAAGATAGAATGGTTTGATGTAAATCCCTTCACCAGCTTATGAATAATGCTTTTGAATTTAAATTGATCTGTAACTTTGAATGAATATTACAGTAAAATATGAATTCACCTCCTCATCAGCAAATATCTGAATGAAGTCACTCAGAGAAAAACATCCTGTTTGTAAGACCAGATCTCCTGCCTCTTCAACACATTGTCCAGCAAGAACCAACAACTTGTGGCGAGACACATGAGATATAAGCCGGCGCACCTAGTGAAATGGAAAGAAAAAGTCATGAAAATTAAGCTCCATTTAGTAGCCTTTACTACTCCAAATAGGGCAATAGTATAGACTGTGTTCGTGTTACAGAACACAGAGAAACAAGGCCTCTCATTCAAATTTTTTTTGTCAACATCCAGCCTGTTTACAGTCTATAATATGATAAAAAGACAAAATGGCATTATGTTATGGCCAGATAAGACCTTCATTTTGATCCAAATTAAATGCATACCAAAGGCCACAAACAACCCAGATGTAAAGGTATACAATGTAATCAAGTGATCAAAACAAAAAGGATACAGTCCTAGATGTTTCCACTTCACAATAACAGCACTTCAGTTGAACGGGGCAGCTCTACCACAGCAGAAATTTTACAAACTGACTTGTTGGAAAGGTGGCATACTATGACGGTGCCACGTTGAAAGTTACCGGGCTCTTTAGTAAGACCATTCTACTGTCAATGTTTGTCTATGGAGATTGTATGGCTGTGTGCTCAATTGTATACACCGGTCAGCAACGGGTGTGGCTGAAATAACCGAATCCACTAATTTGAAGGGGTGTCCACATACAGTTTATATGTTAACATTTTCATGATATAAAGGCAATCCATCAATAAACTCTCTATGGCAATATTCTACTGTTAATAATGGTATAAAAATAATCTCAAACTCACACTGATGACAAACAGCACTTCAATGTGGAAAAATCCTCACCCCCTCACCGAGAAAACATTTCAAGAATTACTGTTTACATATCCAGTACTAAGCCTACTGCAAACTTTGTTCAGGCATAACATTGAAAAAAAATCCCTGAAATTACCAGCAGATGCGCTTGCAGAGAACACAGATAAAATAAGAGATGGACTTTTCAATTTGCCATTTAATGCATTCTAAAATATCACAAGCGCATAAGCATCAGGGACAGGCTAAAAGAGATTATGTTGGTTCGAATGAGGAGGGTTTGGTGAATCATTACAGCAGCAACACAATTTGATTTCCAGTATGAAATGAGAGCCAGATGGCCGGGAAAAGAAGCCGTTATGCGATGGCAGTGTGTAGTGCAGATGTCATATGAGAAATTGGATCCATTCCATCTCAGAACAGAGCAATAGCTATGCAAAGCAGAGCAACCCTTAGGAATATTGCTATTGAACAATAATCAAACATTACTTCAAGGCGAAGTTCAACAATTAGGATATTTTGTTTAATTACAGAGAAAATTTGTAGACATTTTGCTGAGTCATCACTTGCCATTGACTACAATGAAAATGCCAACCAATTTTCTCATTAACAAAACATTAACAAAACATAAATACGTTTTTGGGGGGGGATAAACTACACAGGAGTGTAAATAAAGCCATGTGTAAAAATGGTTGAACTTCCCCTTTAATACTGACTTTCATAAAGATGTGATTTTATCATTGTGAACATATTCATTTAAAAATACTGGGAAATGAACTATAGACTACCCACAACATACCTTGAAACGGAATAAAGACTTCAACAACAAGGTCTGATGCTAACAGTGAGAGATTTAGCCTAATTAGGTCTCACCTCTGAGCAGACCAACTCATGGGATGGGTTCACCATCACCTGGGTATCCAGAATATCTCCACCGTGCTGCAGTGTCCTCTGACCTAGAAGGAAGGAGGGAAATGGTGGTCAGAAACCTGAGAGTAAGGAGAAGCAAAAAGGCGGCCTCCAGGAGATGAGGGGTTAAAAAAGGAACATAGCCTGTTCCTTTAGACCGGCAAACAATGGGTACTAGGCAATGAGTCTGTTTCATTTACAGACTACACTAAAAGAGACAGATGGTCTGTATGAAACTGCCCATGCAGGCTAATGACAGTAGGCTATATGTGGAGAGTTTGGGAATAACAGACTATGCATCCACTAAAACGGTTCAACTGGTTGTGCAAATAAGAAGTCAAAATCCAATCTGAAAGATCTTACAGTAAACCGTTTAGCGGATGTAGAGGCCTTCAGCGTACAGTTAAGTCTTGAGCATAGCCAGAGAAGGAGCTCTGCAAGCATCAGAAACAACCAGACTATAGACACTTCCCTGGGTGGAATGCCTCTAAAGAGAAGGTAACAATGCCGATTACATTAAGGCACAGAGCTTTACATAGCCTAAAGATAAACCCTGGGCCAGCAGTGTGACTGTACCTTTCAGTGCAGGTCTGAAGAGAGAATAGGACAAACACCAGGCAAGGTACTGAAACGAGACAAGGCTGAGGCAAAAAACAAAATACCCAAAATAACGGTCTCAACAAAACATGACTTACAAGTAGTTTGAATGGTATTGATTCAACGGTCTTGAATAAGACAAAAACAAATTGGTTACCAAAAAAAAGCCAACATCTACACAATAATGCTATACAACTCAAAAAGAACAAAAAGGCAAAGCTTTTGAAATACCATATGTTTTTTGTTTTAGGCTATATTTGTTAATAATTTGAGTTATTCCCATGCTCCAAAAGCTGCAATGACATACTGAGGCTATTCAGGCTGAATAAACAACCTGTGATCCACACTCCTCCTACTGCATCACATGCCAGAAAACAGGGACATTCACTCATCCACTGCACCAAACATCTCCATTTAGCCAACAATTTGCCACAACGACTCACAAGAGGAAATGGGAGGGGTGGTGAAACGGTTTCACGACTGGGGCTACATGCTCTAAAAGGTAAAATAATCATGGAAGTCCTGGCAGAAAGCAAGGACAATGTTTTTTATGGGATATATAGATAGCCTAACACACTATAAGGCTGTGGGAGAGGAAGAAAAGACTGGCAGCGAGATAAAGAGGAATAACTCAAAGTAAAAGTAACTGCACAAGCAATTTATGACTAGCCAAGCCTATAGTTGAAGATAAGAGAAGCCGACAAGACCGAAGTCTCTGGAGTGTATCCAGTATCACTATTGAAGCTGCAAAAGTTGTCACTTAATGCACCATGTCTTAACATATGAACAACAGCTCAAATGCACATTAACCAAAATCTCAGTAGATCCAAAACCGAGTGGACAATTACCCAAAGGCCCAGTCCAAGTCAGGCTGTTGGTGTAGATGGTCCAGCCAGTCAAGAAGGGAGATTGAGTATGTGATTGTTGCTTGCTGTAGTCATATGTGCTAGCAGGCATTGAGTATTTAATTGGATTACCACCCCATTAGGAAAGTAACTAAAGCGTTACCACCCCATTAGGGTAGTAGCTAAGGCATTACCGCCCCCATTAGGGTAGTTGCTAAGGCATTACCACCCCATTAGGGTAGTAGCTAAGGCATTACCACCCCATTAGGAAAGTAACTAAAGCGTTACCACCCCATTAGGGTAGTTGCTAAGGCATTACCACCCCCATTAGGGTAGTAGCTAAGGCATTACCACCCCATTAGGGTAGTAGCTAAGGCATTACCACCCCATTAGGAAAGTAGCTAAGGCATTACCACCCCATTAGGAAAGTAACTAAAGCATTACCACCCCATTAGGGTAGTAGCTAAGGCATTACTACCCCCATTAGGGTAGTTGCTAAGGCATTACCACCCCCATTAGGGTAGTTGCTAAGGCATTACCACCGCATTAGGAAAGTAACTAAAGCGTTACCACCCCATTAGGGTAGTAGCTAAGGCATTACCACCCCATTAGGGTAGTAACTAAGGCGTTACCACCCCATTAGGGTAGTAGCTAAGGCATTACCACCCCATTAGGGTAGTAGCTAAGGCATTACCACCCCATTAGGGTAGTAGCTAAGGCATTACCACCCCCATTAGGGTAGTTGCTAAGGCATTACCACCCCCATTAGGGTAGTTGCTAAGGCATTACCACCCCCATTAGGGTAGTAGCTAAGTCATTACCACCCCCATTAGGGTAGTAGCTAGGGCATTAACCCCCCCATTAGGGTAGTAGCTAAGGCAATTCCACCCCCATTAGGGTAGTAGCTAAGGCATTACCACCCCCATTAGGGTAGTAGCTAAGGCATTACCACCCCCATTAGGGTAGTAGCTAAGGCATTACCACCCCCATTAGGGTAGTAGCTAAGGCATTACCACCCCCATTAGGGTAGTAGCTAAGGCATTACCACCCCCATTAGGGTAGTAGCTAAGGCATTACCACCCCCATTAGGGTAGTAGCTAAGGCATTACCACCCCCATTAGGGTAGTAGCTAAGGCATTACCACCCCCATTAGGGTAGTAGCTAAGGCATTACCACCCCCATTAGGGTAGTAGCTAAGGCATTACCACCCCCATTAGGGTAGTAGCTAAGGCATTACCACCCCCATTAGGGAAAACATCGTCGGATGTGGCAGGACTTAAACTAGTACGGACTACAAAGGGAAACCCAGACGCGAGCTGCCCAGTGACGCGAGCTTACCAGACAAGCTTTTATGCTCGCTTCGAGGCAAGCAACATAGAAGCATGCACAAGAGCACCAGCTGTTCTAGATCACTGTGAAAATGCTCTTGGTAGCCCATGTGAGCAAGACCTTTAACCAGGTCAACATACACAAGGCTGCGGGGCCAGACGGATTACCAGGACGTGTGCTCCGGGTATGTGCTGACCAACTGGCAAGTGTCTTCACTGACAATTTCAACATGTCCCTGATTTGAGTCCGGAATACCAACATGTTTCAAGCAGACCTCCATGGTCCCTGTGCCCAAGAACACGAAGGCAACATGCCTAAATGACTACAGACCCGTAGCACTCACGTCCGTAGCCATGAAGTGCTTTGAAAGGCTGGTAATGGTTCACATCAATACCATTATCCCAGAAACTCTAGACCCACTCCAGTTTGCATACCGCCAAACAGATCCACAGATGATGCAATCTCTCATCATTAAGTTTGCAGACGACACAACAGTGGTAGGCCTGATAACCGACAACAACGAGACAGCCTATAGGGAGGAGGTCAGAAACCTGGCTGTGTGGTGCCTGAATAACAACCCAGCCCTCAACGTGATCAAGACTAAGGAGATGATCGTGGACTACAGGAAAAGGAGGACCATCATCGGTGGGGCTGTAGTGGAGCAGGTTGAGAGCTTCAAGTTCCTTGGTGTCCACATCATCAACAAACTAGAATGGTCCCTACACACCAAGACAGTCATGAAGAGGACACGACAAAGCCTATTCCCCCTCAGGAAACGAAAAAGATTTGGAATGGGTCCTCAGATCCTCAAAAGGTTCTACAGCTGCAACATCAAGCGCATCCTGACTGGTTGCATCACCGCCTGGTATGGCAACTGCTCGGCCTCTGACCGCAAGGCACTACAGAGGGTAGTGTGTACGGCCCAGTACATCACTGGGGCTAAGCTGTCTGCCATCCAGGAACTCTACACCAGGCGGTGTCAGAGGAAGGCCCTAAAAATTGTCAAAGACCCCAGCCACCCCAGTCATAGACTGTTCTCTCTACTACCGCATGGCAAGTGGTACCTGAGTGCCAAGTCTAGGACAAAAAAGCTTCTCAACAGTTTTTACCCCCAAGCCATAAGACTCCTGAACAGGTAATCAAATGGTTACCCGGACTATTTGCATTGTGTGCCCCCCCCCCTCCCCAACCCCTCTTTTACGCTGCTGCTACTCTCTGTTTATCATATATGCATAGTCACTTTAACTATACATTCATGTACATACTACCTCAAATCAGCCCGACTAACCGGTGCCTATATATAGCCTCGCTACTGTATATAGCCTGTTATTTTTCACTGTCTTTTTACTGTTGTTTTATTTCTTTACTTACCTATTGTTCACCAAATACCTTTTTTGCACTGTTGGTTAGAGCCTGTAAGTAAGCATTTCACTGTAATGTTTAGACCTGTTGTATTCGGCGCACGTGACAAATACACTTTGATTTGATGCTGACAGATTGTATCTGTTTTGAATAAGGGGACTTTGGCCCCTGTTAGGCTGGCTGTCTCCTTTTATAGTGGGGGGACTGGGGCGGTTTACTGGCTGCCCTGGTTACTGAGCAGCTGGTCCACTCCCAGCAACATGTCATGTAGCTCCTCCTGTGATTTACAGCTTAGATTGTTTTTTAAATACCTGCCTCTATCCCGGCAGAGTGCACTGCAGACACATGGGATGGTGGGTGGGGGGGGGGGGGCTGTCAGTGTCACTGTGTGTAAGTTTGCATTCCTGTGAAATATTGAAGCAGTGCTTTTGCATGGTTGGAGTCTGATTGAGTGCGGTCTTAGTTCCAGCATCCGTCTGTGGTGGTAAATAAACAGCCACGAAAAGTATAGCTCAAAACTCTATGCAAATAGTGTGGTCTGCATTTTAATCACAAGATACTCTACTTCAGACGAGCAAAATCTAGAGACTTCCTTAGATTTCATGCACCAGCTGTTTACAAATATGCACAGACCACCCCCCTCGTCTTACCGGGGTGTGCTGTTCTATCTTGCCGGTGTAGCGTATATCCTGAATATCCATGTCATCATTCAGCCATGATTCCGTGAAACACAAGATATTACAGTTTTTGATGTCCCGTTGGTAGGATATTCGTGATCGTACCTCGTCTAATTTATCGTCCAATGATTGCACGCTGGCGAGTAATATTGACGGTAATGGCAGCTTTCCCACTCGCCTTCTGCGAATCCTTACGAGGCACCCCGCTCTGTGTCCTTTGTACCTCTTCCTCTTGCAAATACAGTGCCGCAAAAAAGTATTTAGTCAGCCACCAATTGTGCAAGTTCTCCCACTTAAAAAGATGAGACCTCTGTCATTACGTTTGACCTCTGTCATTGCCAACAAATGGTATATATCAAAGTATTGAGATAAACTTTTGTTATTGACCAAATACTTATTTTCCACCATAATTTGCAAATAAATTCATAAAAAATCCTACAATGTGATTTTCTGGATTTTTTTTTCTTCATTTTGTCTGTCATAGTTGCATAGTTGATGAAAATTACAGGCCTCTCATCTTTTTAAGTGGGAGAACTTGCACAATTGGTGGCTGACTAAATACTTTTTTGCCCCACTGTAACGGGGATGTTAGCCTTGTCGGGTGTTCGGAGAATGTCCTGTGCGTCCTGCTTGTTGAAGAAAACATCTTTGTCTAATCTGAGGTGAGTGATCGCTCTCCTGATATTCAGAAGCTATTTTTTGCCGTGAGATACGGTTGCAGAAACATTATGTACAAAATAATTTACAAATAATGCAAACACATAATAGCACAATTGGTTGGGCGCCTGTAAAACTGCTGCCATTTCTTCCGGCGCCATTCAGTCATCATTGGCTATACAGTAATAATGGTGCTAAAGCTTTGTTATTACTCCATTAGGCAACTATCCCCTAATATATACACACATTCCAATTCGTTCTAATTCCAACTAATTTGTATTAGGTATTTTTGATTAATCATTCTTGTATAAGGTTATACTGGTTGTCCTGTGAAATGAGATAAAGCAGACATTGACACACCACCTGATTCTCTGCTCCCCCAGCCAAGCTCAGCACCACCCTGTCAGGCAGCACTCCACTAGTGTAAAACACACACTCCCCTCCACAGCTGGCCTGCCATTAGTCAACCTGTTGGCCGGAAGAGGCTAGGCAGCACGGCTTCCATAGTGGAGCACTGCAGCAATACAGTAGTAGTAATATCACAGATGCCCAGTTGTGATGGCCTGAGCTAGCATGCGCAAGTGTGAGGACTGATGGTGGGGCGAGGTAATGCTTGATACCAGAGGAGAAAGTAGCTATGTCTTGGTGACTGTAGGAAGATGGGCTGCAGAGTGAGGAAGGTGCAGCTATGGCCAACTATTTAAAGCTGCGAGGTCACACTGACTCCTCCTCCTCCTCCCCGCCCACCCCCCCCCCCCCCCCCCTCCTGCTATAAATTAGGCGGGACACTGGGCTTTGGAAAACATTACTAGTTGAAACCATTAACTGACCTCACATAAATAAACGGCCTGCTGGCCAGGGAAAATGGACAGCACCAGTACCACCCATGGCATTGCATACACAGTCCCAGGCAAATGAAAACATTGACTCATGTCTATCATTAGTGTCCGATGGAGAGTCCAAGAGGGGGCATGTAGTACAACGTGCCTTTTGTATTTGTCAACGAACGTCCATCCCTGTTCACTTCCAGTCAACATAAGAAGGCCTATGGCCTCCTGATGCTTTCCAGAGAGCTAAAACACTCTCACTGTTGTCACACTCTCACCTCATGGACAGTTTTGTTTGCTTCGATCATAAGGAGTGAAAAGCAGAAAGGATGTTGTCAAAATGCAGTGTCAAAGTCCTTTTAGTGCTGCTGAGAATGCGCTACCTTTCGTTCAGTGACCAAACAAGATTGAAGATGGGGAGAATGCCACGTGTGTGTATGTACACACACACACACACACACACACACACACACACACACACACACACACACCTCTCCAGAACTGATGAAAAGAGTAAAATGGGCCCAAGGGGTAGTCTTCGTCAAAGGTTTCTGCAATCCACTTGGAATGTTATGCAAACGTTAGTTTCCTATTCTTCTTGAATGCTCTCATTTTCCAACAGAAGAGTATTTGTTTGGTTGTGTTTTGCATTAACAGATGAATACACAAGCAGTATTCAGTCAGCTGAGTTAAGTTTCTCAGTGTTACGAGAACAACAGCCTGTGGCGAAAACATTGATGAATGGTAATGCAGTGTCCACAACATAATAAGAGGGCACACGCTTTCTGCCATAACCTCCAACCAAGGCTGGCGACTAAGGAGAAGTAAAGGCAATCAAAACTTTCTCTCAACGTAATTTGTATAATTTTGCCAGATTGTAGATTACCTGGATGATAGATAAATATACATGCAACATGTAAAGTGCTGGTCACATGAACTGGATTAAAAGAGGACAGAAATGTTCCTTATGCACAGAACTCTTATTTCTCAAAAATGTTGTGCACAAATGTGTTTACATTCCTGTTAAAATGATTTCTCCTTTGCCAAGATAATCTATCCACCTGGCAGGTGTGGCATATCAAGAAGCTAATTAAACAGATGCACCTTGTGCTGGGCATTTTTGTCACACAACACAATGCCACAGATGTCTCAAGTTGAGGGAGGGAGCATGCAATTGGCATGCTGACTGCATTACTGTCCACTAAAGCTGTTGTTGGAGAATTAAAATGTTAATTTCTCTACCATAAGCCTCTTCCAATGCTATTTTAGAGAATTTGGCAGTACGTCCAATTGGCCTCACAACCACAGACCATGTGACCACGCCAGTCCAGGACCTCCAGATTTGGCTTATTTAACTGCGGGATTGTCTGAGACCAGTCACCCGGACAGCTGATGAAACTGTGCTGTCAGAAAACATCTCAGGGAAGCTCGTCGTCCTCACCAGGGTCTTGATCTGACTGCAGTTCTGCGTCGTAACGGACTTCAGTGGACAAAGTCTCACCTTCAATGGCCACTGGCATGCTGGAGAAGTGTGCTCTTCATGGATGAATCCCGGTTGCAACTGTACCGGGCAGATGGCAGACAACGTGTATAGCGTTGTGTGGGCGAGCGGTTTGCTGATGTCAATGTTGAACAGAGTGCCCCATGGTGGCGATGGGGTTATAGTGAGGGCAGGCATAAGCTATGGACAACAAACACAATTGCATTTTATCGATGGCAATTTGAATGCACAGAGATACCGTAACGAGATCTGTGCCATTCATCTGCCGTCATCACCTCATGTTTCAGCATGATAATCCACGGCCCCATGTCGCAAGGATCTGTACAATTCCTGGAGGCTGAAAATGTCCCAGTTCGTCCATGGACTGCATACTCACCAGGCGTCACCCATAGAACAAGTTTGGTATGCTCCAGATCAACGTGTACGACAGCGTGCTCCAGTTCCCCCAATATCCAGCAACTTCACACAGCCATTGAAGAGGAGTGGTGCAACGTTCCACAGGCCACAATCAACAGCCTGACCAACTTGCAGTAAATAGTGTTCACACCAGATACTGACTGTTTCCTGATCCACGCCCCTACCTTTTTGTTAAGGGTATCGGTATTCCTAGTCATGTTAAATCCATAGATTAGGTCCTAATTTATTTATTTTAATTGACTGACTTCCTTATATGAACTATAACTCACTAAAATCTTTATTATTGCATGTTGCGTTTAAATTTTTGTTCAGTGTAGATATCAGATGAATGTGCTAAGTTCAAAGAGTCTTTACAGCAATCAGATGGGAGTTATCATGGGATAGACAATCTCTGGTGGGGAAGGAAGCAAGCTCCATCTCCACTGGAGTGTGAAGACGCTGAGCGAATGTAATATCACTGGTGTTTGCCAGGCTGAGCAGCCCCTGACCTGCCGAGCAAGACAGACTTTCTAATCCGCCAACGGTCAGTCCATCTAAGTGCTGCTACTGCTGATCTGCTAGATAAAGCCTCTCCACACGCAAACATGTAGTCCCAGGGCACCGCCGTGTTGCTAACCACTGTGGCCCAGCATGCCAACAGCAGGGAGGAAGCCCAGGGAAAGACACACACACCTAACAGTGAATAACATGAGAACGGGAACTGGAAGCTATCGGTGGTTCCAATGGCTCAGTTGGTTGGAGCATGGTATGTGTGGGTGTGATTCCCACATGAGTTCTCTAAGTAGCTTTGGATGAATGACCATATAATTATTCTCATTCAAAGCAACGTTCTCCTACCATTTAGAATGTTTGACTAATTTATGCTTATGATGTCTTCTGAGAATTGTGATCGTCATGGGATGTAACAGTGTGTTGCACAGAAAATGTGTAATGTTTATTTTTTTTCATCTTGTGTTTTCAATTTCACAGCTGTCAAGTTTGAAAAGTGGGTCATGAACAGCATTCACACAAATATTCAATGGGACTCATTTAATAGACTGACGGAAGAAACAGTCAAAAAGGAGTCGGAGAACATAACTAAAAGAACAGCAGGCATTCACGTGTGAGTCATAAGTTTGAAAGAATGGCACGGGGTGGTGGTTCAGGGGTGATGAGGATTTCAGCTGTTCCCTCAGCTGCCTAACACACCCAATTCCATCTTGGAAATGTACCCCATAAAGAGGAGTTTCTGGTACCAGTCTGTTCAGCCAAGGCAGACTGACTTGAGACTATGGATCCAAGCAATGGTGCAAGAGCAGTTGACAAAACGAACAGTGTATGAAGCATCTAATCTTCAATAGGCTTGAATTTTTATTTAACAAGGCAAGTCAGTTAAGAACAAATTCTTATTTATAATGACTGCCAACCAAAAGGCAAAAGACCTCCTGCAGGGACAGGGATAAAAACATCACGACAAAAGACAAAACTACATAAAGAGAGACAAATTACCATTAACATCATCCCTTCAACCACTTTTACATGCCTTGTTAACATACAGTGCATTCAGAAAGTATTCACACACTGACCTTTCCAACATTTTGTTGTGTTACAAAGTGGCATTACATTGATTTAATTGTCAATTTTGTCATCGATCTACACAAAATACTAATGTCAAAGTGTAAAAACATTTGTAAAATTTTTTAATAAATATTGATTAGATTAGTAGTCTATACAGGTAACAACCGGATTATGCAACATTTGCCCATTATTATTTTCAAAATTCTTCAAGCTCTGTGAAATTGGTTGTTGATCATTGCTAGACAAATTTCAGGTCTTGCCATAGATTTTCAAATAGACTGAAGTCGAAACTTCAAGTCGGCCACTCAGGAACATTCACTGTGTTCTTGGTAAGCAGTGTAG